>NW_015664186.1:957046-966983 GCF_001515625.1 Sinocyclocheilus rhinocerous | reverse complement strand
TAGTTTTAAACAACATTTGACTCCTGACTACAATGAATGGCATATATATATATATATATATATATATATATATATTACTAGGGAACTATCCCTTTATTAGTTGCCATGTAGTGTAGGCTGTTCACTTAGTATGCATGTAATGACTAGTTATATTTTAGAATCAAATGTGCATAGACCTGTGTGCCTGTGTGAGAAATATTTCGCCTGTCTTCCCTGTCAAAAACACTGCATCACACTCAAAACTATTGTAACTAATACCACACGGTATTTTAAATAGCTGTAATCACTTCCAGGTATGCAAACACATGCATTCATACTTGCAAAAACTTTGCCAAAGCTACACACTTGAACTCCATCAGGCTTCCAAAACAACCACAAACAGCTCTTCCTTTTGGTTTTAAAGCGCACTAAAGCAACATCACCCCAAAGCCTCACGTGAAGGACTGATACGATCTCGGTCTCGAGTCTGAGAGCAGAACTCAAGGTCACATTCAGGGTTTTCCCCTCGTTAGAGCCAGTGAAGGGCTTCACTCAAAGCATCCGTGTCCTGCTGAGACTGAGCCGGCTGGACTTTAATTGGATGTGTTTACGTTTAATGAACTATGAGCTTCTGGCCCTCCCACACACACAATTCATGGTCAGACTTGTGTCAAAGGCAAGCCTGGAACAGTCATGACAGGGCTTGTTCGGGGGTCCTGAGATCAGAATGCACGTGCTGGAGAAATATCATGTAGGTTTAGCTGACGCTTTTGCAAAACATGAGATGAATAATTTCAACTGTAAAATCTGAGTCACATTTAACATTGTCTTACATAGCTGATTTATACAAACCTTCTATAAGCAATAAGTAATAAAATATAAAAACTTTGCCAAAGCTACACACTTGAACTCCATCAGGCTTCCAAAACAACCACAAACAGCTCTTCCTTTTGGTTTTAAAGCGCACTAAAGCAACATCACCCCAAAGCCTCACGTGAAGGACTGATACGATCTCGGTCTCGAGTCTGAGAGCAGAACTCAAGGTCACATTCAGGGTTTTCCCCTCGTTAGAGCCAGTGAAGGGCTTCATTCAAAGCATCCGTGTCCTGCTGAGACTGAGCCGGCTGGACTTTAATTGGATGTGTTTACGTTTAATGAACTATGAGCTTCTGGCCCTCCCACACACACAATTCATGGTCAGACTTGTGTCAAAGGCAAGCCTGGAACAGTCATGACAGGGCTTGTTCGGGGGTCCTGAGATCAGAATGCACGTGCTGGAGAAATATCATGTAGGTTTAGCTGACGCTTTTGCAAAACATGAGATGAATAGTTTCAACTGTAAAATCTGAGTCACATTTAACATTGTCTTACATAGCTGATTTATACAAACCTTCTATAAACAATAAGTAATAAAATATTTAGCTCACAAAAAAATAAAACAACATAAGAAAATGCCATAGACTTACACTGATGGAAGGATCCACACCATATCATTCAGGATGAATCTCTTATAGTTGCAAAGGAGGGGCCAACTTCATATTAATGTATGAAGTGGGCAAATATTGCAAGATGTGCAAAGTTAGAAGAGAGATATCCCAACAGACTAAAGGCTGTAATTAAAGCAAAAGGTGGTTCAACAAAATACTGACACAAGGGGGTGATCCTTTTTCCAACTCTTTTTTTTTTTTTTTGCTATAACAATTGAGCATTGCATTGTGTCACATTGTAAACCGGGGTGCAACAAAAATGAGCCCAACCCTGTTCAGGAGTGTGAAACCTTACTTAACCCAGGGGGTTTACCCATTTACCCAGGGTTAAGCGTAGTGTGAAAAGCCCTTAAGAGGGCCCTGCCATTCACTCCCAGTGAGTAAACCGTCCGGGAATCACTAAACAGCTCTGAGCCCAAGCACCCCCCATCTCATCTTTGCCTCAGTTGTTTTTTTACAGACCTATTGGAATGTCAGGTATGTCTCTCTCTGGCACACCCACCACACCCAGAGGCCAGAGAAAGGCACAAGCAGGTGAAGCTTTATCTCCAGTGCATGAGAGTTCATGGTGTCTGTTTCCCGCTTTCTCCCCCACCCCCATCTTACATCTGCCAGGCCGCTCTCTGTCTCTCTCTCTCTGGCTGGAGTCAGACTGGGAAAATTCCCATCAACAAGGACGGAGGAAGTAGGAGGTTGATTTCAGGACAGCAGGTCTCGGTGAATGTTGGAGGTCGCAACTGCTCAGGTATCAGCTGAACGAAATGAATAGCATGTATCTGTGTGTGTGAAAGAGGGAACGTGTATATGTGTTACTGAGACGGAGACAGCGAGAATAATACGTGTGAATGGCAATGTGAAAGAGAACGTCTGTCTAGGCAGCCAGAGAGCAGAAGTCTTCGGGCTGAACAGGCAAACCTGAGACTACGTTTGGAGCCATATGAAAAGTGTCACTGGTCCTCTACCTGCTGCCAATTTCCAAACGCTCATCTATACAATGTGAAACAGCTCACGTTACTGCCAAAATCGGGTAATGTCTTAGGCCAGCAAACAAGATAAGGCCAAATGATTAATAACTATATGTGTGTGCATTCTGTTTTTTTTTTTGTTTTTTTTCTGACATGTTGGTATTATATCTTTCACTTGGATGTTACAGTATAAGTTGCACTGAGTAAATCCAGCTGGATAAAACAAAAACTGTGTCCGTCTTCATTTCAGGCTGCAAAGCAACAGAATGTAATTATTTTAAATGGGGGTGATTCTTTTCTATACCCACTGTATTTGTGAATTAAAACATACTGCTGCCGCACAGATAGCATATAAAATAGCCCGTAGCAGATCTATACAGGTGGAGCTGGGGAAGGTGGAGGGTTTCAGAGAAACTCTGAAAGTGCGCTGCAGGAATCTCAAGTGAATGCTAGCCAGCCATATAAATGCAAGGCAGTAAGCTCATTGGCTGCATATGCAGCATGAACCAATCTGCTTGTGCCAAGTCATTTAACTCTCTGAATATCATCGGTTACGTTAACAACCAGTCGCCTGCACCATCTAGAGTTTCATGACTGAACTATATATTTATTTTAAAGGGGGGTGATTCTTTTCTATACCCACTGTATAAAAGATGTAAAATTAAATTATATACACTACCATTCAAAAGTTTTTTTGTGTGTTTTTGAAAGAGGTCTCTTATGCTTACAAAGCATTTATTTGATCAGAAATACCGTATATACAGTAATACTATGAAATATTACAATTTGAAATAAATGTTTTCTGTTTTAATTCTGTGATGGCAAAGCTGAATTTTCAGCAGCCATTACTCCAGTCTTCAGTGTCACATGATCCATCAGAAATCATTCTAATATGCTGATTTGGTGCTCAAGAAATATTTTTATTTTATTTTATTTGTTAAAATGTAGTTGTGGAAATCATAACTTTTTTTTCAGAATTCTTTCAGAAGTTAAACAGCACGTATTTGAAATAGAAATATTTTGTAATAATGTAAAAGGTACTTATGATCAATTTAATGTATCCTTATAAAGTATTATTTTTTTAAATCTTATTTACCACAAACTTTTAGCAGTATTTTTTAATAGTATTTTTTTTTTCTAATTATATAATATTCAATGATCTTTGCACCCTAATTAGGTTGAATGCAGTGGTTTTATTATCTCTTTTATAAGTATTATTTATACTCGTACAGACAAGTTACGAGGTAAAAAGAAATCACTAAGCCTAAGTATAAGCAGTAGAGACACCTGCCTTAACAAGCTGATCTGATGAAGCAGATATAATGAGAGGTGGTAACCTAGCAATTAAAGATCTGTGCAGCTTATTAAAATGCTGATGGTTTGATTCCATAGTCACTAAGCAGCAGCAATAAGCAACTGGTGCATTGCTGACACCTTTGTCCCTAGAACCATTATGTACCACTACACTGTTAGATTTTTTGAATACAAACTGAATGACGTTTGCCTGTGCAAAACTTGGAAGCATATTAAAAACCAAATACATTCTAAATAGCATACGTTTTTTGTCGACAGATACACTACTGTTCAAAGGTTTGAGGTAAGAACGTTTTTTTTTCAAGAAATTAATAATTGTATTCAATAAGGACACATTAAATTGATCAGAAGTGACAGTGACAGAAATGTATAATGTAAAATTATATATTTCAAATAAATGCTGCTCATTTTAACTTTCTGTTCATCAAAGAATCCTGAAAAAATGTATCACAGTTTCCACAAAAAAATTAAGCGGCACAACTGTTTTTAACATTGATAATAACAAGAACCGTTTCTGGAGCAGCAAATCAGCATTTTAGAATGATTTCTGAAGGATCATGTGGCACTGAAGACTGGAGTAATTACTGCTAGAAATAAAGTTTGGCCATCAAAGCAATAAATTACATTTTAAAATATATTCAAATAGAAAACAGATCTTTTAAACTGTAATAATGTTGCACAATATTACAGATTCACAGTATTTATGAACAAATACATATGGCTTGGTGAGCACAAAAGACTTAAAAAAAAAAAAAAAAAAAACTTTTGAATGATATTATAAATAACATTTAAAACTTCCCATAACTTTCCTATTTAAGGCACTGTGTAAGAGTAATCAAGAAAAACAAATTAAAAGCTTGTGTGGACAAAGAACGTTATTGATCATTAGGCAGTTAGAGAACAAAAGAAACAAAGACTTCCCAGAAGGTTCCTCATTTCTTCATTCATCATGAGTCAATAAAAATACCACCATGTACAAATATGTAAATATAAAAAAATGATTGTGTTACTGTAAATGTAACCACAAAAGGTTCTTACCACAACAATTAATCAAGAACATTACCATTGTTTTTGTGATTTAAATAAAGAAAATCCTTCTTTGTGCTTTGATGAATGATTAAAAATGTGCTAAAAGTTCAGGTCAGCAGCTGAAAACTGTGACACATGCAAGCTCATATAGGACAATGACTGATGTGCGTGTCAGAGAGACTCCCAGACTGTCTGAACTCTCTGTGCTTGTGTGAGTGCGTGTTTGTTTGAGAAGGACAGTGAGACTTTTCCTTCTAAGGTGAGTTTTTCTTCATGGGTGGCAATCAGAAAAAAGAAGTGCAGTTATTGATGAGCATTGTCTTTAAGAGTCCGCCCTACTCAGAGAACATTTTCAGACAGAGACTAATACAACAACCATGTACTCTTGCCTTGCAAAGATAAACATCTCACAGTCACAAATGCACACACATGCACTCACACACTGATTGAATGGCTCCAGTTTGTTCAGGCGGCTTAAATCACAGACTGCTCTTCCGTTACACAATCCAGCACTGGTCAGGCAGAGAAACTAAACTGGAAATTACCAGTATGCACGAGAAAAGTTCCTGTGAAAATTATTTTGTGGCTTATATCACCACTTATCCATGGTAAAATCACTGCAACACATATCTAATTCTTTTTAATGAGTCATGTTCTATACAACGTGCATACATAATCATGCTATATTGAAGTTTTATATAATTTAAGTTTTAGATATTCTATATAAAACTATTATAACAATTTGATTTATGGAAGCTTGTTTCCCCCATTAAATGATAATACAAAATAATAATAATAATAGTGACTTTTTAATCGCACAATTCAGTCTTCAGAATTGTTTGAAAGAAAGTCAGAATTCTGAGTTTCTATCTCTCAATTCCAACTTTTTTTTTCTTATTCTGTGTTCCAATTCAGTTTCCAATTCTGTGTTTAAATCTGACAGTTCTGCATTTATATCTCACAATTCTGAGGTTATATCTTGGAAGTCAGAATTGTGAGGTAAAAAAAACTCTGAAATGTCAGATAAAAACTCAGAATTGTAAAGAAAAATGTCCAAATTGTGAGATAAAAAGTCGCAATTACTGTGGGGGAAAAATACAAATGAATAAAAAATAATAAATTCTAAATTGTGAGAAACTCAGAATTCAGAGGAAATAAGTCTGAATTGCAAGATGTAAACTCATAATTACAAGAAAGTCAGAATTCTGAGTCTGGCTTGCAATTCAGAATTGCAAGAAAAAAGTCTGAATTCTTTCTGAATTATATATTAAAAATATAATCAAATTATTGTCATAAGACACAAGGTCAGGGAATGATATTTGGGAATTCAGCTCTCCCCATTTTCCAGAGGAAAAACTCAGATTTTGGTGGCCAGATTCTGCTAAACTGCAAAGAAGAGCAAGTTAAGCTACCAGTCAAAAGCTTAAGATGAATTGCTTGTTGTATTCCTCATTTGTATGTCACTATGAATAAAGGCTCTGCTAAATGATTAAATGTAAATGTAACTTCGGGAATAAAAAGCCATTCAGAAGTCAAATAAATGTGCACAGGCCCCAAATCTAAAAAAATACTGAATCAGTTCAGTCATAATGTAAGAACATTCTCCAAAGTGATTAAAAATTGTAATAGCCAAAATGCCTGTTCTGTACACACATGTATCATAGAGGACACAGCTGCTGTCAGCTCTCAAAACCATTAAAACAATATCTCTAAAGCTCTGACCCACTTATTATGCAAGACACATTCGGTTCAAAAGTGCAGAAGCCCTGACAATGAGGTTTCGGTGTCAGTGTGAGTTTAGTAGTCACCGAATAGAGGCATATCAAAGAAGATCTGAGCATCTTTGCTCATCCTCGAGGTCAAACTAACATCTGAAGACAGATTGTGTGGGGACAGCAAAGTTTGTCGTGAGACACTCAGCTTCTTGTAAAGTGGGTCAGGCCGAGAAAGTCTTGAATGAAATGAACAGTAGTTCACATGCAGCAACCTTAAAATGAACGAAAGTAATAAAGGCTAGAGGCTAATTAGATTTTATGTAACATTGATCTAATTTCAGCTCTCTGTAATCTCTGGCCTCATTCAGGTAGATTTTAAATAAAGAAGTTAAGTGTCCCGTGCCATATATGTATGTGTGTATATATATATATATATATATATATATACACACACACACACACACACACACTCACACTGAAGCTTATCTTAGAGAAACTCAGCAAGGCAGTTAGAATTACACTTTTAGTGTGAAGCCAAATGAAAGTCTCAGCACACTTTCAGTTGACGGGTTTAACGGTGGGCAGAGGTTTTAATCAGCTTAGGCTGAAATCATTTAAATCACTGAGGGCCTTACTTAAGCGCCAA
This sequence comes from Sinocyclocheilus rhinocerous, assembly GCF_001515625.1. NCBI lineage: Eukaryota > Metazoa > Chordata > Actinopteri > Cypriniformes > Cyprinidae > Sinocyclocheilus > Sinocyclocheilus rhinocerous. The sequence continues at coordinate 959,848 of NW_015664186.1, read as the reverse complement.
AAAAATGCTCAAACTAATCAGAATCTGAGAGAAGTAGTCGCTTTTTACATAAAAAAAAGACTTGTCAAAACCACTGAAAACTACTGAATAAGCTGAAAAAACAATGAAGTGCAACTGACATTTTTCGCCCTGCAGGCATGAGAGACTACGTGTGTGTGTAAACTGATCTCTGACAATGGCCACCCAGAGAAAACGGAATTCTACTAGCCTGAAGGGTCACAGATATACCTCTGTTTGTTCAGGGTTTAGTGCCTTTCTTTGGCCCGGAAAGATCAGGCCCGTGGAACTAAATTTAGGCCTTTTCATACGAACAAAGTACTTAAGCCAATGTGCCCTGACAGTGATGCTGAGCAGGTTTAGTGTCCTGAAAACTTCCATTTTTCAGATTCTAAGTGGTGCATGAAATCACAGACATCTTTTATTAATAACTATAACTGCAACAAAATAGTTCTATAGAGATGAAGGGAGGTGAGTTCAGTTGATTGACAGACACATAAATCTGAAGGTATAAACCATAAATAAGAAGGTAAGTATTCTTGAAAAAGTATATAAGGGGGTGTGCTACATTTTCCTGGATAGTTGCTAGTGAACAGCTGGAACTGTTCTTGTGGTGTATTTTCCTGTGGCTCAAGGGTGATTAATCAAATTTATGGTGTCATAAACCATTTTTTCTATTCTGTTTAATAAATCTGTTGGTATCCATTTGTAATGTCCAATCAAAAAAAATATATATATATATATAATTGAACACTTTATGTAGGGTATAAGCTAAGCTAGAAGGCTAAATGGCTAAGCTATAAGCTAGTATGCTGAATGGTTACCTTCTCTAAACATATACCAACTTAAAAAAAACAACATGATTAACTGCACAATCTATATGCTACATATAATTAATTAATGCATTTTGTAAGAATTCCAATCAGGCACTGTACTCAGTACCCATTAAAAGTTCTTTCAGCCAATGGAATCACGTTGGGGTCCTAGATGGACTCGAGACAAGGACAGACCAAATTGACAGTGGCTCAGATTATTGGATCTATAGCAGCTGAATTGAGAACTAAATGTCATGAGTGAAGATGACAGATTCCAAACAGCAAAGCATAGCACTAGCATATACCTAAAGCATACATTGAATGCGAAGTCATTGTGGGGAAAAAAAGAGTGTAATAAATGTAATGTAAAAATGTAAGGTAACTGCAACAGAGATGCTAATAGTTTCGTCCTGGTATTATAAAGCTCTTCAACTTCAACAATGTGCCTCTGCCTATTTGAGTATCGCTCAAACACACACACACACACACACACACACACACACACACACACACACACACACAAAATAAAACTTCATTCTTGCTTCATTCCATTAGCTCACATTAGCCTCACGTGCCTCAATCTGCAGTGAGTAAAACCTCCGTCCATCCGTGACCATCCAGAACACGAGGCAGTGAAGGCGAACCTCCCAGACCTCCCAGGAAGTCAAATCAGCAGCAGCAAGGCTGCAGGCCACAGACTCCCAAAGAGAAGCAAAACTCTCAGACTCTGCATCCTGTGCACCAGAGCAAACCTACAATATGGCTTTTCAACTTTAATCCATTACTTATTTATTTTAGTTTTGTTCCATTTGTATTTGACATTGATATAGGGTAACCAGTAGTTTGAATGTAATGCAGTGATGCTAGGAATGTTGGCATCTGACTGGTTAATACAGTTTGTGCACTTGGCTGCAGCTTCCATTCATGGGCATTTTATTGCATTGCAGCTAATTGCGGCAATATTAACAAACCTACTGGCCATTCATACAATCTGTGCTGTTTTTAATAATTTTTGCTATAGAAGCAGATGTGTTTGAATGTCACAGTGCTGTTTTTCCCCTGCTGAAAAAATAAACAGCCTAAGATGGTCGGCTGGTCTTAGCTGGTTTAAGATGGAAGTGGTTTTAGCTGTTTTCCCAGCCTGGCTGAGTTGGTCGAGCTGGTCTCCCAGCCTGGTCAAGCTGGTTTTAGCTAGTTGGTCAGTTGGTCTCCCAGCCTGACCAGCTAAAGAAGTGATCAAAACCCCTCTAAACCCAGCCTGCAAACCAGCTATGACCAGGCTGGACGACCAACTAAAACCAGTCAACAGCATACAACATTATTTCGCAACAGGTTCAAGTTGGTCACATGAATTTGTGTTGACTAACAGAAAGCTGCATGGCTTGAAAGTGACTTCCATGTGAGCTGTGCTTCATACATTGCTACACTATGGATATTTTTTTTCCACTGAAATTTGAAACGAACTAAAATCACTTGAAGTGGAATTAAATAATTTCTAATTTTATTTCTTTTGCAAAATGTGGGAGAAATATTGATGACTCATTCTAAACTAAATGTAAGAATCTTTGACCGCTGCTGCTGTGTTTACATGTAGACATGGATATGAGCCTTTGATATGAATGAGGTTTGATCTGACAGTGTCCTTATCACAGGTTTGTGTGCATGTGTGAGTGGGAAAGCAAGATGGAAATCTCCACGGTTTAATTAGTTTAATCCGTGTTTAACTCTGGGCCCACACATAGATGCACAAGCTCACTCACAGCTGACACAAAATGACACAAAAAGGGTTGTCATGATACTTTAATCACAGCTTACATTATGATACCAGTAAATATAACAATATTACAGCACACATTTTTCCTGTGTAACACTGTAAAGCTGCTTTGACACAATCTGTATTGTATAAAGCGCTATATAAGTAAAGGTGACTTGTCTTGACTATTACACCCTGTAACAAGGGGGCCACCAAACATGTCTTTACACAGCCAGA
>NW_015664186.1:948170-956808 GCF_001515625.1 Sinocyclocheilus rhinocerous | reverse complement strand
TGTATGTATAAGCGATTTTTAAAAGGCTGATAATTTTTAAACACCAAATCAGCACAGCACAAGGGTTAAGGTTAAATTATTTTACATGAGAAGAAACAGACAATACAGCCCTGAGAGTGATAGGAAATACTGGTCAAATACACATTTACTGTGCAATACTAGAGCACAATGGAACTAGTTAGACAAGTGGAACTTGAGCACCATTATAAGGCCCTTGACTGAAAAATGAGAGAATGAGGGAGGAAAAAAACTGGAGATCCTGTTCATCCACACCACTGTAGGTACTACATGTTGTACCTTTTTACTGGTCTAGGACCGGATTCTCACCTAATTTAACAGTTGAGAGATACAGGAAATCAGATGTCAGAGCAATGGGAGAGGGCAGCCACCAACGCTTTCAATCTCCCACAGAGGTGAGAAGGAAATCCTGTAGTGCTGTCGTAAGGGGGAAGAAGGAAGGATGTTTGGCTTTTCAGAGACGATCTCCAGCCAGCTCATCCTCTGCTATATCCACACCCTAAGCTCACACATGGACAGTATGACGTCAGAGCAATCGCGCACACACACATCTCAGTTCAGTGTGAGTGTGTCTACTGCCGCTCCAAGGTCAAACGAACAAGAGGCCAGTGTCCCACCCTGACGATATCCCCATGTGACGCAAAATCAAGTTAAGGGTCAAATTGTGGTAAGCGCCAGGGTTACAGGGCTCTCAATGTGAGACGTTACGAAGATGCCTCTTGGGAGGACTTGTGGGGTTTCTTGGACCCTCAGATATTTTAATTTCAATGTAGTTAATGTTTTAATGGCAAGACTTAATTTTAATGTAGTTTAATGGCAAAGCTTACATTTCCACAGTTATTACTCAAGTTTTCAGTGTCACATGATTTTTGTGGAAACCATGATTTTTTTTTTTTTAGGATTCTTTGGTGAATAGACCAATAGAACAGCACTTATTTGAAATAAAAACCCTTTGTATTATTGTAAATGTCTTAGTCACTTTTAATAAATTTACCACATGCTTGCTGAATAAAAGTATTGAAAAAAAACTCACTGACCCTAAATTTAACTAGTGTATCAAATTAAATATTTAAAAATCTTCAAATAAAATGTGATGTCACAATATTTATATAATGGTTTCATAAATGATCATACTGTAGATATATGTATAAAAGTAAATACTCCTATTCTAGTGTACATAATAAAAAAGAATGCAGTTGATTGCCCTTTTACAGCATTTAGCCCAACAATAAAAAGATTTTCTACTTGTGAATTAGAGTTGCGAATGAGCTGAATAACCTTGAACACAATAAATATCCAAAGTTCATTTGTAGCCATCTAAAATAATCTGTCAGACTGTGCAAATTAGGCTTTGGTTTCAGGTGTCAACGCAGATCTCTATGAATCATATGTTTATGGAATGAAGGATCGTTTTCTGCTTATCTTTATCAACTGCCATTAATCTCAGTTAAGTTTAGCTTAACTGCTTTCCTTGTCGGCTCTCATTAAAAGGCTCTGTGTTGTAAGTATGTCACATTTTACTCAAACACGTTGTATGAAGTAAGCTGGCAGGCCTAGACATGTTTATGGAGCTATATGTACTGGTGCATATGTTCAAACCAAAGAGTGTTACATAATATCTGCTGAAACAAGGTGTTCTACAAGGCCAGCTGCACACGTGTGGGTCAATCCCTGAGGAGTGGGCAGTGTTTAGACCAGGTGTGATGCCATAGGGCTCTGTGTGGGAGTGATGGGTAAAAAGATGACAAACTTACATAACCCAAAGGGAAATGAAGGTGCAACAAACCTTTTAAAAAAAAAAGTACATGCTGCCTTTTCCTGGCAACACTGAATGCATCATCAGATGATGAAAAGAGAGAGTTTTAGGCATTTTCAAGTTTTATGAAGTTGCATCAGTTACTGGAATTACTTTTAATTTTCACTGAAAAAATATTATTCAGGACATCCTAAACCGAATGGATTTTCTCAGAACAATATTGCTCAAATTTTATTTTGGGACTGTATATAAATGGAATTTTGATGAATTATGCAAAACTGTGCAAAAGTTAGTTCCGTTCCTCGAATCTGATTGGCTGAGCGACATTCTAAAAGCTTTGATAAAACAGTGACTATGTTTTGCGACTTTTCAATGTTTGTAACAGTTTGCTTGTCTGTGCTTGTGACGGGGGATATTCCAGTGATTCTTTCTGCAGGGTAAGGCTGGAATACACTACACAACTTTTTCCTACATTTTTGCACTGATTTGCAGTCTGGATGAGTTGACGCTAGTTGCTGAAAATCATAGCCAGCCTACAGATCTTGGGCAACCGCATTTGAGAGATTACACAGACAATTATGTAGTGTATGATGGGTACAGAATCCAATTTTTTTGTTTCAGTCTATGATCCTGTATATTTGGAGGATATCAAACATGATATTTTGAGCCCATTTTAGAACACATATTGTTTTCATTTGTCATGTGTCTCCTAGTGCATGTTTGTGTATGACTATGTTTGGAACTGCTTGAACATAGTGCATGATCCTCAGTCGTTTAGTGTATTATGTTTTTGTTTTTTTTCATAACCATTTACAAAGTTGGCAAGTGTATGATGCCTAGCATTTTAAAGTCTTTGTTGTATTTGTTCAAAAACACAAATTCATTCAGGAATGAAACAAGTGACTGTTTTTATGAGTGATTCATTGAATTATTAGCACAAAAAATCGCATACTGTCTGAGATACTACATTTGAATAAGAACTTATTTTGAGATGTAAAAAAAGTATGTTCTACTGTATATAGTATGAAAGTGTGTAGCTTGAATTAACAAATTACATTCGCCAAAGTCATTTGCATCACTTGACTGCCTTTCGCAACGTCTTTCCCATGGCATCATGAGATAGTAAAATATCCACTGGATGCGTACTTCAGCATCTCACTGGAAAATGTACTGTAGGTTACTTTTTGTCTACTGTTTATGAATACTATGAATTGAGACTTAACTACTTTTTTCACATATTGTTTTTCGACCTAATATATAGTATAAGCAAGTTCGGTCACAGGGACTTATGAAACAGCAACTTTGCATGTTGCTCAGAGATGCAAAGGGTGATTCTTCTCAGACTTCATTTGGGAAATATTTTCAGTGGCGACAAAAATAGACAAAGAGCAACTGGTAGGCTTATGCAGAGTTGAAAGTTTACTAAATTAACTTCTTTATTGAACAGTTGTATAGAATGGGACACTATGCCAAATCACAACTGAGCGATATTCAACATCACTCTTACTTGTGTAACATGGTTTAAAAATGACAACAAATACTTAAATAGTCATTTCTATAAACAGTCATTTCTATACTCTATACTGTTCTATGAAAATGTCATGAAATTTAGTCATGCATTACTTTTGACCTTATCTCTCTTTTTAACTGGCATACCTGAGGGTGGAACTGATGGCTTGTAATAATACTGTCAAAGAGATTATTACCTTGCCCATCAGAGCTGTTATCATCTTTAATAGCTGCTGTCGCAGTCTCTCTGGTTACAGAAGTGCCCTCATTCTGGCCTTTTTCTGTAAAGACGGAGTTGTGCTAGCTGGCGGTGGATTTTGGGTGCCAAAGGGACCCTGTAAGGGTCAAACTCAATTACAACTAAACAGTCTTAAACCTGTGGAAGTACTGAGGGGGACTTAATTGAGATGCCAATCAGTGAACACAATGTTACATAAGAAATTGTCTTTGGATATGCTTTAAAAGCCAGAGAAAAATTTAAGTGAGTGGCCTGCAGATACAGACCTGGTTTCTGGTTTGCATTAACTGGGATCTGGGAGGAATGTGCGTTATGATAATATCTTTACCCAGGAGGAGACGGATAAATGATGTAACATGATAAGTATCTTTCTGATTTTCACTTTTTTTATTCAATTTATTTCATTCCATTTCATGACTCCACTGTGCATCTCACCCTCTCAGCAACCCATAATGCAATATTGTGATGGAAGAGCTTGATAGCCTATGTAAGATACAGAAATAATACCTAAACTAAACCTTCAAGAGGCTTACAGTTCACACAGATTACAAAATATTAAGGCGGCGAAACAATTAGTTACTTTAACAACCATAATCTCACACAAAGCTTTTCGGTTGAACGAATCAAAGACTAATAAGGCTAATAGTTCATTTGTGCAGCTGATATAATCCTCTGGACTCTTTATTGACTGTGTAGGATTGGCAGAGAGCCATTGGCTCCTGAAATAACCCAAAAGACTTATTTTAGTAAACAAATTACCGTTCAAAGGTTTGGGGGTCACATTTTTACACTTTTAACCATTTTAGTTGCAGGAGGCCTGATTAGGTGAGAATGTAAATGCATTTGAGCTGCAAAAGTAAATCGCAACTTAAGGTCATCTGGGCCTGTGAAAGAGGCTGTGAAGTTCATGACAGAAGAGCCTGACCTCTGTGACCCTCCAACACTTACCCTTTTCTGACTATTTTGTGAGTTTGGCTGCTTCTTGCAGTGATGGAGAGACAGGAGAAAAACAAGAGAAAGAGAAAGATTACAGCGGGTTCCAACAAGACATGACTCCTATATGTATGCATAACCTCCAACATACTCATACACACTTTTACAGGCACGGCTAATGGGAAAATCACTCATCGCTTTGTACCCACCCTGCACACATACACATTCATACTCTCTCTGAATGTGGGAAGCCAGATCTTCTGCTGTGATCTCCACTGACCTGTGACCCTTTGGCACCTGTGACACGCGTGGACAAGCCCTCGACACCTCACGCGAGCCTGGTGTTGAAAACCACTCACAAACAGTCTCTTTCACACACACTCACATACATTTACTTGTGTCTAAATGGGGGAATACCATAGATTTCTATTGTTTTATATATAAAACTAATTAGAATGACCATAAACTAACGCTAAAACTCACTTTCTCAAAAAAGCTCACTTAAGCTAAAACTTAAGATAAAACTATATGTGCGCACACACACACACACGCACACACACACACACACGCACACATGTACAAATCATGCACAGTCATTTGCCCTTCAGCCAAAGTCTAGATCCAGCTCTATCATCACTTACAGTTGGTGTTTGCATTTTTCCTCATTTGTTTGACTTAAAGCCAGATTATCACACATACCAAAGTCCCTTTAAGGCAAGTCATTTCATTTTGCAGCCATATTGGCAGAACCCTCAATCTGCAATTTTCTAGGTAATACAAAAAGCATTCAACTTGAAATCTACTTGAATAAGAAAGACCAAAATATCTAGTTCTGTTTGCCAAGATAACGTTGCAATGAAATATTTCAAATCAGCAATAAAATCAGTCAACAATGGTATCATCTTTAGCAGAGTAAAACATGAGAAAATATTATATATATAAAAAGAAATGGATCATGAAAAATGGCAGAATGGAGCAAGATCTGAATGTTGTTTTACCAAAAAAAAAAAAAAAAGGCCTAAATAGCTATTTGGCTACTGGTTAATATTTTCTAATAGCCTTCGCTGCCTGAGATGAAAAGGAAATGCTGTCATACACAATAAGATCAGTATCATGCATTAAGAAATTAAATAGAGGCAGTTTTGATTTCATGTTGACTTTCTAAATAAACAGTCACAGGCATGAACATCAGATTTAAAATAAAGACATTAGTAGCAGAGAATTTAATGCTATTTATAGCACCCAAACCCATTAATTCTACATTAGTGTCTGTTGCAGCGGGTTTATACTTATCCTGAATCTCTTCAGCCTGATCCTCATTTTGTACACAATCACAGGGGCCCATGGGAGCTTTACTGCGGCCTCATTAGGCACAGGAAACAGGCCAGATTCCAGAGTTATGAGTTTGTGGGGACCCAGGCAACACAACAGCACAGAATCACATATATCTGACCTGCTCTTATTTTATTCATAGTCTGTCTATGATTAGCTATGGACACATAGCCTGTGCTATGCTCCTTTTTTTCATAGTGATTCGGGCCCTATGGTAGGTTTTCACAACCTATAATCCATGAGCAAATAATCACGTGCTGGTGTCCCCATCAACCTCCTTCAAGGAATATTCTAGGACCATCAATACCAGATAAGCTCAACTGACAACATTTGTGGCACAATGTTGATTACCACAAAAAAAAAAAAAAAAAAAAAAAAAAAATCAAGATTATGTTGAGATACTTACAAGGGAAGTAAACAATGGCAATTTAGACGTAGAAATGTTTGTGAAGAATTGTTTGTATTACAATTTTATTGTTCTGGTAAAACTTGTGTATTATTTGTCATTGTAAAGTCATTTAGGATTTATGGTGTAATGTTGTCATGCAACAAAGTTGTAAAATTGGAAATAACAGAAAAGGTTAGTAAGCATTTTTTTTCTCACACTAAAATTACGTTAACATGTATATTGTTTACATCTTGTGTTCATACTAAACAGTAAGTATTTTAATGTATACAAATTGGCCCCATTCATTTCCATTGTAAGTTCTGCACTGTTAACCAGATTGTTTTAAAAGATAATTAACATTGTGTAATAAGTGCTGTATACTTACTAAATATTTATTAACTCTCTGCTTCCTCAGGAGAAAATAAGGCTTTTCAGAAAGAAAGAAAGAAAGAAAGAAAGAAAGAAAGAAAGGAGAACGTTTGAGGCTAGTCAATAAAGATAGGCAGCTAATGGGACATGTGTGTTTGTGTTTAGCAAGAGTTGGCGTTTTGAGCTCTGAACATCTTAATAGCCCATAATGAATGGTTTCCTGAGAGTAACAACAATGCAAAATGAACTCAGCAACCCATGTTTTCAAAAATGGAAGACGGCTCTATTTAATCTCAGACAGACATATCTAAATCTGCAATGCTGGACTGATGGGTTGCGACTTGCAACCCAAATAAGGATCACAGGTCTGTCCTGTCAAAATTGCTGACAGCAGAAGGGACAAAAAACATTATTATGCTAAATACTGCTAATAAAATGCAACTGATTTATGGATAGCTAAACTGTATGTAGTTTTGTTTATTTTTGGCAGAGAGTGTGAAATAAACATGCCATTCGCCTTACTAGAAGTCAGTGTACTATCAGAATGAAAGTAATATTTCAAGGTAAAACACTTAACTCTAAATAATCTTATAAACTTTAAAAAAGGAGGAATAAAATCCCATCCTATTCGTCGCTGACGTCACAAGCTGTGCATTCAACTGCATTTCGGTGCAAATTGCAGTGTCATTGGCTCTAAACTAGGTAAATACTTGTGTATTACTGAACATATGTGTATTATATATAGGTTATATTTAATAGGTCCTCTATGGAACATAGTGCAAAATGCCTTTTGTAATAGCTTAAAAGCATGTGCAATGTTACTGAATGCATTTTAAAATAAGGACTTGCTTTAACTGGGTAAAAAGAACGGCTGTGCCGAACCTCACCATGTCCATCCATGTCTGCAGCAGCATATTTTAATCAGAAAGCACATAACCTGAAAAGCAGATTTAACTCTCCGTGTCTATTTTGAGGGCGGTATCACTCTCGCTGTCTCTTGGGCCACTGGTGCACTTCTATGTGGGTTAGAAGAAAAACATTACATCTGCGGGCCTATACTCAGGACATTGAGAATGGGCAATTAGTGCCCAAATCTGACATATAATACTCCACATGTTTCCTATTCCTCAACAAGCACTTAAATCTCTCAGCACATTGGAGTCTGAAGCCCACATGTCCTTCAACAACCAAGGAACTGTTTAATAATTGACAAGCCAACTGTCTATTATAAAATATTATACCTGACAGGTTTACAGACGCCCATAGCAGCCCATAATGTTATATTAATCAAGGTCATTGAAGAAATTGAGACACGTTATCATTTAAATGGCACTGTGGCACCACCTTATGGCACAAAGGCGTAATTAAATTAAATGTTTTGGGATTATATCACTTTAGAAAAATATATTATACTACCAAATAGCTAAAGCATATTGCTGAAATGCAGTTAATTCCTTAATTTTTGAAATTATCGATAGTAGCTGATCAATCTCGGGGGTTGGGCTGGGTCCGCTAGGCTTACTTGTCTCCGTGCTCGTGCTGGAGCTTGTTCACTTACGTCAGTGGTCGTGCTGGGGCTGGTGTTGGATGCCGATTTTGGAACGTTTTTGCTGGGATGGGCATTTTAAAATCTCTGAAATTCGCTTTTGCGCCATTATCTCCTTGTATTAAAGTTAATCTTGTTCGCATTCTGTATAGTTCATGTCTGATACCACGCGGCAGCGTCACGTGTTCATGAGGATTAGGCTAATCATCCCATATAGAAAACATCACAAGTAAAATTAATCATGTTTATAAAGATAAACATGGGTTTATTATAGCCCACTTACAATTTACATGTCAGAGATCATTACAAATAAATTATTAAATGCTAAAACTGAATAAATTTAAATGAACAAACTTGGCGTTGCATTTGCAACCACGTGAAAACGGGGTGCTGCAGCCCCCTCAGCACCCCTACTTCCCGCGTCCCTGGTTCTTTTTGAAGAATTTTCGGAGCCTGATGAAATCGGTATAAATACTGCAACAACAAAAATCGTGTTTAATACTGCAAAATACGCTCGATGGTACAGTCACTGCCCTTGCCCTCCAGAAT
>NW_015664186.1:932504-945361 GCF_001515625.1 Sinocyclocheilus rhinocerous | reverse complement strand
TGGGATGGGCATTTAAAAAAATCTGATATTCGCTTTTGCGCCATTATCTCCTTGTATTAAAGTTAATCTTGCTCGCATTCTGTACAGTTCATGTCTGATGTGTTCATGAGGATTAGGCTAATCATCACATATAGAAAACATCACAAGTTAAATTAATCATGTTTATAAAGATAAACATGGGTTTATTATAGCCCACGTACAATTTACATTTCAGAGATCATTACAAATAAATTATTAAATGCTAAAACTGAATAAATTTTAATGAACAAACTTGGCGTTGCATTTGCAACCATTTGAAAACAGGGGGTGCTGCAGCCCCCTCAGCACCCCTACTTCCCGCGTCCCTGTGCCAGTCACACTGATGGGTTCTAGATGGATGTAAGTGTAACGGAGTGAAAAAGTATGTTAAATTATTGCATAAATGGGGACCGCGCCATCTATGTGGTGCGTGATGTGATTTAGCTTGTGGAGTAGGGACCGCCCAAAGCAGAGTTAATGAAGTATTGCTGTGTGTAAGTTGCACGTTTTTCGCGGTCTGAGAATTACCATTTATAAGTGTCCAAAACACACAAATATTTGCTTTATTGTGATTGTATCTTTCAATGAATATGTTGGGACTCTGTTAAGCCTTGTTTGGCGTCGAGTGTGTTGCTCAATATTGTGGAGTAGGGACCGACCACAGCAGAGTTAATGAGGCATTGCTGTGGGTAAGTTGCACGTTTTTCGCGGTCTGAGAATTACCATTTATAAGTGTCCAAAACACACAAATATTTGCTTTATTGTGATTGTATCTTTCAATTAATGTTGGGACTCTGTTAAGCCTTGTTTGGCGTCGAGTGTGTTGCTCAATATCGAGTTATAACGCGTTTATATTACGAGGCCTGATTGCAATCAATTTGTGTGTTGTCTTGTGTTTTATGTAGAAATGGTTTCTTCTCTCTCTGAATCAGTGAAACCCTATTACACACACTGTCTCCATTGTGCAGGTATGTTGTTAAATGTTTGTGTTAAATTGCTTTATTCAAAATGAGTTACTCAAGTTCTCCGCTAGGTGGGGATGTTTCCCTTAACTGTGAGTTTAATTGTATTGCTCTGTATTTCATTGAGGATCTTCATTCATTGATTTGTGATTTATAATTAATTGAAAATGTGTGTCATCTATATTCAACCTGTAACAACTGAAACACTATACGATCACAAAGTTAAAAAGAATTTAAGTGACAGAATAAAAAAAAAAAGAACTGTTTTCAAATAAACAGAGCAGAGTTAATGAAGCATTGCTGTGGAAATGGTTTATTCTCTCTCTGAATCAGTGAAACCCTGTTACACACACTGTCTCCATTGTGCAGAAAGCAGACCGCCCAGGCAAGACCGTCACATAAGCATGTGAGACTAATGCATGTGAAATGTCAAAGATAATATATGGAAAAGTTGCCTTTAAAGTGCCAAACGCAGCCGTGAGGAAAGGCTACAGTGCCTGCCACTGCTGCTTATTTCATATCAGGCTGGTTGAAGTCTGGGCTTCAATGAATCATCAGGAGCACCAGTGAGACTTGAGTCTCCCTGCAGACACAGAACTGCTGCAGAGCTCAGACAGACCCCCCGCCTCACATCTAACAAGAGCTAACCAGCTCTCTGATTAAAAAAAAAAAAGAATATGTGAAACTGACAAAGAGAATGGGTTGAAAAATGTATGTAGTCACATACAATAACAAATAATATGTACCCTCTAATTTTTGCCTTTTTTTTTTTTGCCATGCAATAATGAAGTAACAACTGTAATATATATAATACAATACATAATAATATTAATAATATAAAATATGGATATGAATTTAATCATGTGTTCCAGACAGCAGTGTAATATAAAATTCAGTACGTATTATACTAGTATTATTAGCAAGTGTCTCTTTAATCCAACATAAAGGGATTGATATAAAAGGAATAAACAGACATTGGCAGCAGTAATGAAATGCAGCACCGGAAAATGCTTGTTCGCAATTTATTTCTAATGGTAGATTATAAAGTACATTTGAGAAAGAGCTCACTGTGCTGCAGGTTCTGGCAGAATGAATTAGTCCATTATGAGAGCTTACAACCATTGCAGAACAAGTACAGGTGATAGAGATTCATACTGCACACAAAACTGAACTCAGTCAGTTGTGTGTGAGAGATTACAACAGAAATGTCAATGCTTGAGCAAGGCACCAAACCCCCAACTGCTCCCCAGGCGCCGCAGCATAAATGGCTGCCCACTGCTCCGGGTGTGTGTTCACGGTGTGTGTGTGTGTTCACTGCTGTGTGTGTGCACTTAGGATGGGTTAAATGCAGAGCACTAATTCTGAGTATGGGTAACCATACTTGGCCACATGTCACGTCACTTGTCGTCACTTGTTTAACATGACCTGTACCGAAAGCAAACAATAACAATAACAATTCATAATCAGATCACTTTTATTAATGTCATGTTGAAATTAAAGACCTTTTGAGATGACAGTATTATGTAATTTTAATATTTATACTACTCTGAAATAATTTACATGAGCATTTCACAAAAAAACATTTTGGAGTTATTTTCGTAATTCCTGAGTACATAATTGGGCATAATTGAGATTTAAAAATCCCATTTGTAATCAATTTCTTCACATTCATCCTTTACAAGGCACATTAAAAGCTGTGCGTTGAACTTCAAATTTTTTGCGTTGTTTTAAATTTTTCTTTAAAGATAAAATGTCATTTCTGTTCCACTAGCAACTCCAAAAACGAAACAAATAATAATAATTTACAGTTTTTAAACAGTCCTCCTATCTGCCAGTTTTCAAACAAACAAGTCCTGCCAAAACTCATGCCACTGGTTGAGCCAGTGTTGCTGCTCTCAAATGAAGAGCAATGTTTTAACAGAGCCATAGCGCTACACCATTCTAGAAAAATCAATGGAAATCACCAGAACAATCACACCGGACATTTTGCCTTTGAACGGTCACTCAGGAGAGTAGCCACTCAAGCAGCAAAGAAAAAGGGTTTGGAGTAAAATATTTTCCAATAATTTACTGCTTTGCATGTGAAGTTGCTGGTGAGAGCTGCACCTGAGAAACACGCTCATTTTTAGAATCTCTCATCTGTGATGTGTGAAAGAGCTGTCACACACTTGAGATGTGTGAGAGAGGACAGGTGCAAATATACTTCAGATTTAAAAGAACTGAATCCCATCTACGCCTAAAAATAGAACAAAGACATTTATATATATATATATATATATATATATAAACACATTGCCATTCAAATGTTTGGAGTCGGAAATAATTTTTTTAGCAAAATTACAATAAAGACATTTATAATGTTACAGCAGATTTCTATTTCAAATAAATATTATTTTAAAAACTTTGAACATCAAATAATCCTGAAAAAAAAGGTATCAAGGTTTGCACAAATATATTAAGCACAACTGTTTTCAACATTCATAATAACAAGAAATGTTTCTTGAACAGCAAATCAGCATATTAGAATGATTTCTGAAGGATCATGTGAAACTGATGGCTGGAATAATGGCTGCTGAAAATTCAGCTTTGCCTTCACAGGAATAAATTACATTTTAAAATATATTATAATAGAGCTCTTTTAAATTGTAATAATATTTTTTTTTTAATTAATGTTTTGCTGTATTTTTGATCAAATAAATGCAGCCTTGGTGAGCATGAGACATTTATTTCTTTAAAAGAATCTTATTGACCCTTGAAGACTGGAGTAATGATGCTGAAAATTCAGCTTACATAAAAAAAAATAAATTAATTTTTAAAATATATTATAATAGAGCTCTTTTAAATTGTAATAATATTTTTTTTTTAATTAATGTTTTGCTGTATTTTTGATCAAATAAATGCAGCCTTGGTGAGCATGAGACATTTATTTCTTTAAAAGAATCTTATTGACCCCAAACTTAAATTTAAAATCTAAAATAATAATACTAACAGCAATATTACTTTTATGATGTTTTATGGTAATTATATAGTCCATAATATGACCAGTACATCCTTCAAAATTCTTCCTTTTGTGAGACACAACAGAAAAAAGGTATACAGGTTTGGAATGACATGCGGGCAAGTAAGTGACAAAACATTTTTTTTTTTTTGGGAAACTGTCTCTTTAAGGAATGAGAAAAGTGAGTTCACGGGAGTCATGGGAGTTCAGCTAGAACACGTGTCACAGTGTCGGCTCACATCCTGCCATCCCTCAGGAATCAGTGTCTCATTCAGCACCCGCTGTGACACAGTCTGGCTCAAGCGGTCCCTTTCTTTCTATCACTCTCCGTCTTTCTCTCCTCATCTCTTGTCCCCTGTGTCACAGGAGTGTGTGTGTTCCAGCTGACCTGATGCTGAAACGTGTGAGTGCTAGCCTACTTACACAGTCCTCGGTGTTCTCACAGGTCAGGTGCTGCTAGCACAGATACACTCATTTTAAAACTTGTTCTTCAGAGGCTCTCACTGGGTCACTCTAATTGGATTACAGAGATGGAGGGACCTTAAACCCCTTCACAAACACATAACTCTTGATTTCACCTCCAGAAGACAGTACAGGGCTTGAGGACTCACCTGATAGACCAGCAACAAGCTCCTTCAAAGGCACTTCATGTACTGTACTTCTTTAGTCCTCTTGCAAACATGACACTCAACAAATTGATTTTTTCTTATACATGCTTGTTGTTAAGACTAGAGAAGAGTGTCTCAAAGGATGTGAATCAAGTAGAAAGAGCGAAAGAACAAAAACAGACTCATAAGTGCATAAAAAGTGCCTTACTTAAAAACAACTCGTGAAACCTCTTGATAAACATGTGACAGAGAGCAACATCAGGGGAAAAAGGTTTGAGCTCAGAGACACATTTACGGTATCTTCATTGCTCTGTGATTGTCATTAACACCTGTGTGTCATTGTCCTGAGAAACAAGGTGCTGGTAACAGTTGCCCTTAAATGTGCTGAGTGATGCTAACAATCTCAGATTTGTCTTTGACCTCTGACCTTGTCAGCAGAACTAATTCCAGTTCAGTTTCCAGAATGTTCAATTAGATGATTGGCTCTCAGAGGATTCCGGCGTGTCCCAATGAGCCAATCAACGATGACGAAAATTGCGTCCTGTTGAGATTATTACGCTGCACTTTTCAGCCAAAATTCCCTCCGGAAAGCTCTGCGAAGTAAATAAGAAAGTGAGCAGTCAAGGTACACGCAAATACATTGTGTATCTGTCCAAAAAACTTTTGCTCTGGCCATGAAGAACCTTGAACATCCATGAAACCTTTGCAGTCCACAATATACTCTTAAAAATAAAGGTACTAAAAGGGGGGTTTCGTAACGATGCAATAACAAACCAAAGAACCTTTCAGAAATCAGTTCTTAAAAGAACCATTTTTTCTTAGTGTGAAAAATAGTTTAATAATCTAAAGAACTTTTTTCCACTATAAAGAACCTTTACTGTGCAATCGAAGGTTAAATGGATGTTAAAGGTTCTTTATGGAAACATTGATGCCAATAAAGAACCTTTCATTTTTAAGGGTGTGGTGGGAAAAGGTTCTTTAGATTATTAAAAGATTCTTTACAATGAGAAATGAAATGGTTCTTTTAAGAACGGTTCACTTTGGGGAACCAAAAATTGTTCTTCTATGCATTGCTGTGAAACCCCTCTTTTGGAACCTTTCTTTTTAAGCAGCATTTTAAAGGTACGTCATCTTTTCCAAATGGATGTCAAATACCTTGTTTTAACTCAATTTTCAGGCAGAATGAATGACATACATCTTTCTTCAATAAGCTTAGTGAAGAAAATCCAAGATGGTGGACCAAGTAAGAAAAACAGTCTAAATATAATTATATTTCATTTAGTAGTGAAATGTGTTGTTAAAAACAGTATAATTCAGTATATAGTATAAACAGTATATTCAGTATAATTCAAAATGGGCTATTGTGCTCAATATTTGTGTGTGCTGTGTATTTTTTATGCCTTTTAGAGTGTTGCACTGTTAGCTTAGCGACATGCTAATGGCAAACTCCATTGAAATCAATTGATTCGTGTCACAGAGTTGCTGCCCAGCATTCCAAATCAGTCACTTATTACTGTTAGGTTCCCTTAAAAGCTAGCTACCTATGTAGGCAGCTCGTTTCTTCATATGATTTATGTTGTTTGCTTTGTTTTTTTAAAGATGTAAAATTAAACACCCAAATGTGTATGAATTTTAAGCCACAATGCTATTTGATCAATAATTATTTAATTTAAGAAGTGTTATACTTTGAAGTTGTAAGAAAGCAAAGATGGGCTTACCTTTATCTGTGCCTTCAGCTCAGAATGTCATTATTCTGTTGAAGAAAATATGCATTAGTTGATATACATACACATACACTGAACAAAATTATAAACGCAACACTTTTGTTTTTGCCCCATTTTTCATGAGCTGAACTCAAAGATCTAAGACTTTTTCTATGTACACAAAAGGCCTATTTCTCTCAAATATTGTTCACAAATCTGTGTTAGTGAGCACTTCTCCTTTGCCGAGATAATCCATCCACCTCACAGGTGTGGCATATCAAGATTGTCATATCAAGGTGTGCCTTAGGCTGGCCACAATAAAAGGCCACTCTAAAATGTGCAGTTTTACTGTATTGGGGGAATATTTATTTGTGAACAATATTTGAGAGAAATAGGCCTTTTGTGTACATAGAAAAAGTCTTAGATCTTTGAGTTCAGCTCATGAAAAATGGGGGCAAAAACAAAAGTGTCGCGTTTATAATTTTGTTCAGTGTATATACATACATACAGGGTGAAAACTTCAGGGTAGTAACCTAATGTTAGTGTAATCTGTTAACAACGCACATCATACCCGTCTTTTTAGGCAAGTACCAGATAACGGGTGTCATGTCATAAAATATTTTTAATATGACCAAATTTGTATTTAACATGATCACAATTGAATAAAAACATTGTAAGTTAGGCCAGTTAATTGTAACAATTTAATGTCCACGGTTATTCAAAAAGCGAATAGCCTATAAGAACATTTAGGCTACATTGTCAAAGAATATTGTCACTGACTTTAAGAACTCTAAAAAAAACTCCCCCATTATAAACACCGAAGCTGTCAATACACTGTATGATGATGAATCTCTTACTTACATCATAGGCACATCTGCACATCTGTGTTTTTATAGTATTATTCATATACTATATTTGTTGTTATTTTGAACAAACTTTTATTTTTATATGTTTTAGTAATTAAGTAGCTAAGTTTTAAGTAATTTTTACTTTATTTGCACTGCTTTCTCACTTATTTTTTTTCTAACATTTAAAAAAATATATTTCTATATAGCTTTAATTAGTTTCAAAAAGCATTAAAAAAATCTTTTTTTTTTTCATTTAATAATTATATTTCATTTTATTTCAGCTTTATTTCAATTACTGAAAATGATTTTGACTAAATTTATATTATATTTTATTTTATATTGGTTTTAGTTACCAATAACAACACTGATGTGTTTCCCCCTCCCCCCCTACATACAAACCCTTGGCTTTGTTAGCACTCTTTTTGGTACTCCGCACTTTCCGCTTTCCCTGCGGAGAGATGTTTCTCCAATTAACACATCCCAGAGCCTCCAGGAACAACTCACCCAACACACACACACACGTCCACAGTCCTAAATATAATTCATTGCTTTAATTTAAGATTTTTTTTATTTTTTAGAAATCTCCATGTCTCCGTAAATTCTTTACATGAGACCAGAGTGAATTGAGGAAATTGGTTTCCATTGTGTGAGTAATACGTTTCAGGAAGAGGAGGCTGATTCTTAGGACACTGAAGAAACTTCATTCTGACTGCATTCACACTCACACTTCCTCTAGCCTACTTTCTCTTTTAAAATGTGTGTCTCATTGGATTAACAAGGTAAGGAGAGAAAAAGGTACAAAATTCATAAGTAGGTCTATTTTCGACTTAGAACATCATGCCACTGTTCTGGTTTAAAGGGGTCATATGATGCGATTTCAAGTTTTCCTTTCACTTTGGAGTGTTACAAGCTGATTGTGCATAGATAAGATCCCTGAAGTTGCAAAGACTAAAGTCTCAAAACCAAAGAGATATTCTTTATCAAAGTTAAGACCTTGTCTGAAGGAGGGACTTTGTAGAAAACGAAGTGTTTGAGAGAGGCGGGGCATAGAGGACTTACAATAATGTACAGTATTTGAAAAATAATGTGTTTTTTGAACATTAAAGCATGTCAACATATTCTGTTACACCAAATACACAAAATAATGATCTTTAAAAAAGCATCATATGACCCCTTTAAGACAGCATCAAATGAACACTTAAAAAGATGTGTCCCGAGATTTGAACACTAGTATGTGTCCTGGATATTAATTTTGCTCTGACTATTACTACACTGACAACAATGACATCATCATAAAATATTCTTTTTTTTTTTTTTTTTTACATCTATACAGTTAATTTTAATTACTTTTGTTTCTTGCATCTATTTAACGTTCATTAGGCACCCGTTTTCTGTTTTGATTGTCTGACACTGACTGTAAAAAAAAAGGCGTTTACATTTTCTTTCATTAGCTAAAACCTAATCAATACAAATCACCACGCTCTCCCAGCTGAATTAGGTGCCACGACCTATATTTCTTCAAGCATAACAAAAGTTCTGCACTCTAAAGTCTTTTATTTGACTCAAAGCAGGGGATAACAAACATTTCAGCTATCTGTCTTCGATGATTATATAACAAACGACATACATCAGGTGATTATAATTAACCAATCCATAGACTCCACCTTAACATCATAAAAAATTAATTAATGGGAACAATACCACATCAGGCAAAAATGCCGTTCATAAACATAGTACCCCCCCAAAAAAAAAAACAGAAAACATGAAAGGTCAAAATCCTAATTTCAACCCAAAGGTGACATTGTCTTTAAGTAAAACATCCCAAAATGCCTCTCTTTCTAAGAGTTTTTATTTTTATAAGTATCTCCACCATGGCGAGAAACTTTCACTTCTTCAATACCAATACTGTACATGTTAAGTTGTTCTATATCATGGTTACAATCAATAAAATGTCTGCCGACCGGAGAAGTAACGCCATGTCTATGAATAGCTGATTTATGTTCACTTATTCTAATTCTTGATGACTTTGATGTCTTTCCTTTCCAATATACATCAATGGAAAAGAGCATTGAAGCAAATAAATAACATTTTTAGTATAACATGTTATACAGGATTTTAATCTGATACACTTTTTTGTGGAAAGACATGTAAAGTTTTTACACTGTAACACAGAAGAACATGATTAACTTTTTGTCATTGCGTACAACATCTGATCTAACTAACATATTTGCCAAAATTTGAGATATTTTATAAGTGAACATCTGAGGATATTTGAAAACATCTTTTAATAATGGATCTGAAGTTAAGATAAAACCTAAAAAAAAAATAAAAAAAACCTAAAACCCTGTTATTTTGCTGCCTTGCAAGCACCAGTTTTTAATTCTGGACATGCATATGTAAGATATGTTTTTTTTTTTTTTTACAGAAGACACCTGTGGAAGTGCATGTATCACTGGGTCTGTTTCTCACCTTTGTGTGTGGAGGGTGTTTGTCCGGTGGCCACGTTGCTGAGGTCTGCAGGTAAGCCCACATACACTCCACCATAGTTCCTCCTCTTCTCATCGTCCATTGATGAATCGTCCTGCCTGTGGGCCCACAACCAGAACAGAACCAAGAGATGATCCAATGGGCTGATGTAAGAGGCAAAAAGCACAACTTAGAAAAGTTTGTTGCTTTATTATCCATATTACTGTAAAAGTCTCAAGAGTAACAAACCTTTTAGCAGCCCTGGAGTATAAATGATTGCATTTGACTGAACAAATTTTGAGTATCATATATGGCAAATTGTGTGGTCCATTAAGTCTTGAGGGGTCATGCATCAAATTAGGAGTTTGGAGAGATTATCCTACAGAGAACCTTGATTAGAAGCTCTGAGAATTGATTAGCAGAGCTTTTAGTACACCAGCAATTACAGAACAAACCTGATGCACCGATATTTGTATTAGGAGATTTCAATCATTGTAGGATGGACTATGCTCTCCCAGGGTTTCAGCAGTATGTTTGTAACAGCACACGGAAAAATAAAATATTAGATAAATGTTATGACACTTTATTTTAAAACACCTTGAAAATCCTGCAGCTTATGTTAGAGTGATGTTTATGGATCTGAGTTCAGCGTTTAATAATTACTTCCAGATATTGTGTTATTTAAGTTAAAACAGATGGAAGTGAACCCTTATATAATTAAATGGTATTATGCATTTCTAACGGGACGACAACAGCAAGTGAAAATTAATTCAACTTTCTCTGATATATTGGTCACAAATGTTGGAGCTCCTCAAGGCTGCGTAAGTTCCCCCCTTCTTTTTACACTATATACGAATGATTGCAGGAATCGGTACATAAACAACTACATTATTAAATTTTCAGATGATACAGTTATACTTAGTTTGCTGACAAATAATTCAGATGTCGGCATGTATAAATCAGAGATAGAAGGGGTTGTGCAGTGGTGTGAGGGACACAACTTGATGTTGAATGTCAAAAAAACTAAAGAAATGATCTTTGACCCGAGGTTGGTGGGTGATCATAGTCCAATTTTAGTTAATGAGGGGGAAGTTGAGCAGGTAACAACATATAAGTATTTAGGTATCTACTTTGATTCTCAGCTGCAATGGAGTCATCAAGTGGACTATGTTTGTACACGAGCTAGTCAGCGCTTGCATTTTTTACGAAGGCTCAGGGTTTATGGAGTGGATAAAACTATCATGTTACTGTTTTACAGATCAGCTATTGAATCTATAATATGTTATGGTTTTACAATATGGTTTGGAAATTTGACTGTTAAACTTAGGTCACAACTTCAAAATGTGGTTAGAAGAGCTGGAAAAATAATTGGTATGTTGTCTCCACTTTCTCTTCAGGATATTTTTGAGAGGTCTGTTAGGAAGCAGAGTCTTAAAATTATTGGTGACCAAAGCCATATTCTCCATAAGGAGTATGAGCTAATGCCCTCGGGCAGGAGATATAGGGTTCCAATCTGTAAACTGAAAAGATAAAAATTTTCTCTAATTCCATTATCTGTCAAATTATTGAATAAGTGATTGAAATTGTTGTGAGGGTAAGGTGATGGGTAACATGTAATGTTGGTGTATTATTAGGATTGTATAGGAATTATATGTTTTGGAATGGTGTAATTTTTATTTTATTTTATTTTTGTATGTTTGATCTGCTCTCCCAGTTGCCTAAGACAAATTTCTCCTAAGGGAGACAATAAAAGAGAAACTTAAACTTAAACTTAGTATGGCAAGTCTAACATTGTTCTCAAAAGAGACTTGTGAACATGGTGTTTCAGTGATGGTGTTTTTGTGGTGAGTGTGTTTTTTAGTGGCAGTCAAAGACTTGATATGTGCACGCGAGACTCTGTCCTGCTGTGTGGGTGCTTGTTGTTCAGATGTGAGAGAATAATTCCAGGAACTGTTTGGAAAATGACAGGCAGTGTTCAAAACCCCACAATGTTTTTTTCTAAGAAGGGAAATTGATTGACAAGCAGTTCCAAAAACGGAAGGACACTGCAAGGATTACCAGTATCTTCCCTCCTGGTTATATATTCTCTCTTTCTGAAGTCAGAGCCTTTGAAAAAAAAAAATGACGAGACTTCAGAAAAAAATGAATCCACCGCAAATGTACAAAAATTTGTCATCACAATACCAGCGTTACCTAATACCAGTATATTGTTATGTGAGTATTGTTACTTTTATGTGTAATATTGTTAATGTAATAATATAATATAATAACTGTAATTAATATAATTGTTAAAGTTTAACCTCATATTTCTGTGCATCTGTGCATACAGTACATGCATATAAAAAAAAAAATATTATGTGAAAACTATGGGTGCCACGGTATATTTTTGCTGTCCTGGTAATACTCACACATCTATGGCTGACTCAGATGGACCTGTGGAAATAAATAAACACACAAATTAGTCATGCCACATGTTCCTTGATCATTATATACAGTATACACACCGAGTCATTTTAAAAGAACATATTTATTGCTCTCTTGAATCTGATTCATCTGCTTAACCGACATTTCCACTTGTTTGAAAGAAAACGGATTGATTAAAAGTGGATTGATTAAAAATCAGTGCAAGTAATTGTCATTATTGTGTTATTACAATGTAATAAAGATATAGGGAAAGTGTTGTTGGGCAGATTTGTCATTCGCTGATATGGCAAGAGCTCCATCCAATGTCTGGTCAATCAAACTATGAGTCATCAGCGAACACTAGTGTGTGTGTGTGTGTGTGTGTGTGCGCGCAAGTACAGTTCTTAAAGTTCTGACAGGTGGTTATGTGTCTATTAATATCATATATGAATGATAGGGAAGGAAAAATACATATTGGCTAGCTCTCCACAGAAATATTAGACCATAGACTTCATTACATCATTACATTACAATCAGTCATAACATTACATTACATTCTGTTAAGATATACTTTGATTATAATCAAATATAACAATTTGAAATAAATGGAAACACATTTTGTAAAGTACAATCTGGCTAAAATCCATGAATTCCTGCAGACACAAGTCTGATTTACAATGCAAATAACATCTTTTCATCGCCCTGTAATACTTAAAATGCTATTCAAAATGACTGTTTGATGACTCCACTAAGACCCCCACAAAGCAGTTCATATTGATTCATGCCCATTCCTGCCTCGGCTCCTGTTTATTTGTGTGAGTGTGTGTGTGTGTGTGTGTGTGAGTGTACCC
>NW_015664186.1:930417-932036 GCF_001515625.1 Sinocyclocheilus rhinocerous | reverse complement strand
GTGTGTGTGTGTGTGTGTGTGTGTGTGTGTGTGTGTGAGTGTACCCATGTGAGATGACTCATACTAAAGCGCTGTTCAGATTGCCGTCTAACTCTGCTGATTTCTGAAGAATGACTGAGGACAGAACGTTCACACACACACACACACACACACACACACACACGCTCATCCACCAGGACGGGGTTGAGTGAATCTAGATGTGTGAATGATTCAGTCCTGACAGACACTCAGAACTCCCATTCACAACATGAGAGCATCTGGCCAGCAGCCAGTGGTTAGTGGAGGAGAGAAAGATGACTGGATGGCTAAACTCACATGAGCAGACATGGGCTTGTTTACAGAGCCCACACACAGCAACAAAGAGACTCACACACTTGTGCACACAGACGTAAAGGTAGAAAAGCAGCACACTTACCTGCAGCTGTGCTGGCAGAAGTGGAATTCCCACAGCCCATGCTTTAAACTTTGCCAAAGTCAATCAAAGAGATGGAAAGAGGAGAGATAGACTGAGGGGGAGTGACAAGGGGGAAAGAGTCCGAGATTACTGGAATTGGTCGGGAGAAGGATGAATGGAGGGATGAGGAGAGAGTGAGGATGAGGGAAGTGCAGTCTGATGGCGGAGTCTGAATGTGTCTAGGCTGCTATACTAGGGCAATAGAATATACGGTCTGTACAGTAGAAAAACCATTACGCCTATGGAGTCCCCACAAGGATAGCTGACCAAACTGTGTGTGTGTGTGTGTGTGTGTGTGTGTTGGGAAGAGGGCTGATAACACTGCTGGAAAGGCAAAGCTAATTACAAGAATAAAAATACAATGTGTGCAATTTCACATTCTCTTTAGATTAGTGGTTCTTAACCAGAGGTCAAAGCAAACTTGCAAAAAAAATAATTAATTATAACAAATGATAGTTAATATATGAACATTAATAATAACAATAATAATAATAATGTTTTTTTAATAATTATAAGACATTTTCACCACTTTTTTTTGCATTTTGCATATTAATAAATACATTGACATATATAGTATATTAATATGTAATAAATATAAGAACAATAATAATTTTGCAGCACAAATGTATTATTATTAATTTAACAATTAAAATGATAAAACCAACATATAGTCCAAAATGTAAACTAACATTTTGTATGCTTTGCAATTTGCATATTTATACCATTTCTAATAATAAATATTAACATATCTAGTATAATCACCATCATCAGCATATATAAATTATAAAATATTAATAATATGTTGCTAATATATTATTAATAATCATATATAATAATATATATTATAATAGACATATCTTTAATTTAAGTTTGTATTATAATTTACAAAGGTTGAGATCTGCAGATAAACAACACAATAATTACAGTGATGTATACTAGACAGAAGTATGTTGCATGTGAAAATGGTAGAATGACAGATATAGATGGATTGTAGCTTATTAGGAGCAGCATTCAGCATCACACAGTAAATGTCTCAGTGCTCTCAGCCTTTTGCCAGTTGTTTTAGCAGGCAGGTGAGGACATTGACTAATTTAAATGCTGCTCTGGGTGGAAATGGGTCTCTGAATCGTGTACAACATAGAACAAAAAAAAAAAAAAAAAACCC
>NW_015664186.1:921568-930379 GCF_001515625.1 Sinocyclocheilus rhinocerous | reverse complement strand
CCCAGAACACTATGGTGATCAAATGGCTAGAGCATCTGACCAGTGAAATGAATAATGCCACATAGAGCATCAGAAAAGAATAAAGACTACAACACTGTGCTTTATCTGTTATCTGTGGAAGCTTGTTGACAAACTCAGATTTGTAAGATTGTCAGAATTGAGATAAAGGTCACTTTTTAAAAACAAATTCTGTGGTAGGAAAAAAACAACAACTGAGATGTAAACTCAGAATTGCGAGAATGAGTTTTTATCTTGCAATTCTGACTTTTTTCTTCAGAATTGTGAGTTATATCTTGCAATTATGATTTTATATCTTGCATTTCTGTCCGCATTGTGAAATAAAAAGTCACAATAACTTATTTTTTTATTTATATTCCATGGTGGAAACAGGCTACCATAGTTATTTGATTTAGTGTGGATAGCAACTACTGATTAGATCTGTAAAGTTGTCTTCATCCTTTTAAGGTGGATACATTTTAGAATATAACTTATTTTCTTATTCTCTCTCTCTGTATTCAACCGGTAGTGAGTCATACACTTGGCCTTTTCACAAGCATTACTTCCCTTCACTGTGCCTCCACTTACATTAGATTAAAACTCCCTGAGAATGCTTAATGCTTTAGAGTCATCAGGTCAGTCTACAACTCCATTTAGACCTTGGACTATTCAGCGCTATTCTTAGTCACGGAAAGAAGGGCCGTTTTTGTTTTGTACTATCCTTTCACAGGAGCAGTTAATGATACCGCAGGAACATAACTAATTGATTTCTCCCTCCTTTTTTACTCTAGAATGGGTGTAGTGAAGGATTTGTGCAGCAGAGGGCAGTATATTAACGTTGTTAACAAGTGTTTATAGCTCATTTACAGTAGGTAAACAAATGTGATACTGGCATTCTATTCCTGGAACAAAACACCAACTTTCAAAATAAACCTCACATTAAGAGGCAGAACCTGAAGAGGAAAGCGCCTGAAAATACCTGGAAAGTGAAGTGAACAAACAACTCCAGCACACAACATCTAATTTAATGTCCTTTAGCTTGTTGGCCTTCAGTAAATGGCGTCACAGCCTCGTCTTTATGTTGGCGTTAACTCACATATGTCCATGTTTGACTCAGGCTGAGGACAGGAAGTGATCCGTGTCCTAGTTTACCCTGAAACCTCTCAGGCCTTCAGGCAGGACCATTCAGGAGAAAACAATTAATGCCTATACTTAAAAATAAAGTGAAATAGTTAACCGTTTGGAGGGCTAGAAGGAGAGAGGGGTTTTGCAATCCTCTCTTTACCTCTTTTTTTATTATTATTCCTATTCTTTACTATGACTGGACAGATCCAGTGCACAAACAACTAAGCAATTATAAACGTTCTCATTTTTCACACAACTGACATACTCCGTTCCAGATCGGATTTCAGTCAGTGTTCCTTGCCGACATGTAAAAAAAAAAAAAAAAAAGAAAGACTTTATTTGGGACTATTTTTTGATGGCAGAGGGGAAAAAAATACACAAGAGTGCTGTTGTACTGAATATCAGCACATATAGTGCAACATTGAGTCCAACAGCATTCGAGTTCCTGTAAAACAGTGTTACTTTATATTTATATACTATTATAGTTTTTATTAACATTGATGAGCTTTTATTTTTACATTATCATTTAAAAAAAAAAAAATTAGAATTTTTTTAATTTGATTTTGACATTTTTATTAGTTTTTTTGCTATTAGTCTTTTTAAAATATATTTCTAAATAGTTTAAAATTAGTTCTTTGTGCTTAAAATTTCATTTAGTTACCAAAGCGACATTCCAATTTAAAAAATTTTTTTTTACGTTTTTCGGCATGTATTTTATTTCAGCTTTTTTTTTTCAATTAACAGAAATGTTTGTTTTTTTGTTTCAGTTTTAGTTAACGATAACACCGCTGTGAAGTTACTTGTATAAATATTCATGTTGTAATATTTCAGACTGGTGCATTCATTTCCTGGAAAGCACATTAACACTGACAGTAATGGCTTGGACATTATACAGTACAAACCATTTACGGTCACTCCCAACTTCTGCAGTAAGTTAATATGATGGCATGCATCTCTAATTATTGGCGACATCAGAAATGGATATTATATAATAGATGCTTTTTTGAAAATTTTAGCAATTTAAAAATATTAAAAAAGGATTTTTTTACACGGCACCCCTGCTCTCGACAGACGGCACCCCGGTTGGGAAACACTGTCCTAATCTACATACATCACAGATACAATTTCTTCCTTTAGTATTGGTCTCTAGACAGAAGATGCTTTCAAATGCACGTTTTTTGGACTTGATTTATTGATCTTGTCGCCTCCAAATTTGTTAAAACACTCAGTTGTTACCCAAAATCTCAACATTTGGCCCAGCAAT
This sequence comes from Sinocyclocheilus rhinocerous, assembly GCF_001515625.1. Lineage (NCBI taxonomy): Eukaryota > Metazoa > Chordata > Actinopteri > Cypriniformes > Cyprinidae > Sinocyclocheilus > Sinocyclocheilus rhinocerous. Next base: position 927,993 of record NW_015664186.1, on the reverse strand, counting down.
TGTGTATTGTTGCTTGAAAACAAACACTTACTGTGGGGACCACTGAACAAACTGAGTTGATTAGATATTAATGGGCATCAAATTAAGTATCCATTACTAGTTAGTATTAATATTATAATTTACCACTCACATAACAATAAAATGATTGTTTAAATGACTGATAATTTTAACAAATTAAGAAAACAACTCATCCCAAGTCTTACCTCATCTCCGATGCCATCTCATTTCCTTGCAGGGCTATATTAGAAATTATTAGTGTTTAACATCATTTAACAGGCCAACACATACATTTAAAGAAATAATGAACAGTTCTCACAAAAACACAGAAACATGATTAAGGACCCTATTGCAATTTTAATGCAGACACAATCACCACACAATTGATCATTATTACTTGTATTTGTAAGGCACTGCCTGGTAAGGAAAGGCAAACAAGAAGCTTTACAATAAGCCATTGACACGGTCATAGCTAGACAACACAGAAGAACTGGCAGGAAGAGCGAGAAAAAGGAGAGAAGAATATGAAATCTTGGCAGTTGGTCTATATTTACAGTTCAAAGGCATTTCCTGCTGTGTCCATCATGCTCAGAATGGGCGGTGCCAGCCTCTGATTGGCTGCAGTGCGACTTTGTCACCGCCTACCAAAGGCAACACAAGTCACACTAGTAAAGTTCATGAAGAAACAATATTGTCCTCATTACCCTTTTGTCATTAAGAGTGTGAAGAGTTTGGCACATTTGAGTCAGAACATACAGGTAGGAAAACCGTACCATTTACAGATTCTATTAGACGACTTACCATTAGCTGCCTTACCATTATATCTTTTCTATTAATTAAATTACACTTTAAACTTGATAATTTGATACATATAAAACAACAGAAGCTTTAGGTGGTTGCGGACAGCTGCAAAACATTTATTTAAACTTTGGTAAGCTCTAAATAAAAAAATATAACAATTAAAAAAAAAAGAATTGTTGTTTTCAAAATAAAATAGTACCAATAAACAAAATTTCAATTCTAGGATATCATGATTTAATTGGCAAATGAGTCGCTCTCAGTCCAAACTCTTGCTGTTAAGGCAATGTCGCGTTCGTATTTCATTACCACATTCGAGAAAATTCTCTACCATTACATGTGTTACGCATTTCTTAAGAAAGGCAACCAGCAATGCAAACTTCCTTGATCAAATCAAATATTGTTGATTTAAAATACAGAATCATAACTGTGTCATAAAATAAGGCAAGCCATGTGTCAAAGTGCACATATATAAAAGCAAACATGGTACAAAACATAAAAACGCAACTGCTGGATCAGACACCAAAGCAAGGGGAGATAAAAGCTTCTGTGGCTTTTGTTCTGAGTGTCTGTGTGTCATGGATCAAAAATCAGACGTTTCTTTGCACTATGACTGAATTAGAATCGGACTTGATGACATTACTGTACGCAATCACCGATAAATACGCCAAAAATATTTGGGAGGGACAAAAGAATCACCGGCTCGGACATCAGCATCACAAACACCTATACAAACTGATAGTGGTACCACAAACTGAACCGTGAGCCAACGGCATCAAAGCACCCACAGGATGTGACATCATCACTGCACAGGAATGGGAGTGGCACTTAAAATGCACCGGAAAACAAAACAGCGGGCTTCCACAGAAACAATAATCTATCTCTTTTGTCTAAAGCCTCTTGCAGCCTTGAGTGTAAAAATATATTTACATATAATACTATTTTAATTCATCTACACAGGAAGAATATACTGAACATCTGATTATTGGCATAGCAGAACACAAAAATAAATGTTGGGTTTTCATTGTGCAGGTGCTGATCTGAGAAGTACCATAGTGAGTTTTCGCTCTCCTCGACGGTTGTGATGTTCCCCTCAGGTCAGAGTATATTATAGTGGTCCCTCTGAGCAAAGCTGAAAGCCGTGTGGAGAGGAAGGGTCTGCAATTAGTCTGTGTTCCTCCTCGCTTTATCTTTCACTCGCCAGAGCGGAGGCTTGAAAAACCAGAGTCCTCCAGAAGGTCTGTTCTTATTTCTGAGCCCATTAAATTGAGCTCTGTCTTGGATTTAGTAGCACTTCCGTCTCCTTTCTTGAGTCTGGGCTTCTCGGCACTAAAGGTCGGTCACTTTATTCTCTAATGCGGCGGCAATCTGCTGCAGTCTGAGGGTCAGCTGTTTGCTCTGGGCGGCAGGATCGTCCTCCAGCGACGAGATGATCTATGGATGGAGTGGCAAGAGACAGAAATTTGTACCGTTTACTTGTTGATCTCAAGAAAAAAAAAAAAAGTATACCAGAGTACTGTATGTGTGCAGGTATGGAAATGGTTGGAGTTCAACACACATTCTCTGATGTGTAACAACACCTACCCCATCGTAGTACTTGCTGGCGTACTGGTAAAGCTGGTGCAATGCAACCTGGGTATTCAACTTATCTGTATGAGACTGGAGAAAGATAAGGAGTTAAATTTTCCGTTTACAATAACATGCATGAAATAAAATGAAATACAATATAATCATACAAAAAAATTACATAAAATGTTAAAATTAAATAAAAATGAGAAAAATATAGAAATAAAACAAAATAAAAATGACACAAAATAAAATAAACATGACAAAATATAAAAGAGAAAATTACATAAAATCAAAAAAAAAACCTACTAAAATAAAAAATATATAAAAATTACAATAAATAAAATAAAAAAATAAACATGAAAAAATATAAAAAATAAAAATCACAAAATATAAAACTGCATAATGCATAAAATACAATATGAACGTGAAATGATACATTTATTAATAAAACTAAATAAAATGCAAATTACATTAACAAAAAAAATGACAAAATATAAAAATAAAATAATAAAATACAAATTACAGGAAATAAATTATAAACTTATAAACAAACTTACACGTGAAACTTCTGCAAGGTGTGTGTTCATGTCTTGGTCACTGACTGGAACCATCTGACGGATGCCTTTATAATAACTGAAGAGCACAGAGAACATGAGTGTGGTGTTGTTGTTGTTTTTTCAACTGTGATAACACATGTACCAACTGATGAACAGAACAGAAACCTACTCATCAACCATCTTCTTGTAAGTGGAGATTTCCTTTGCATAAAGCAGCTTGTTGCTAGGAGACTCCTGTGAAGGAGAGATCAAGAGAGGAAACATGAAACAGAAAGCCAAGACGAAATTATAGGATTGATAAACTACAACTTCAACTCTTGCTGCTCACCCGGGTAAGTTTGTGCTCAGTCTTGGTGCAGGCGTCCATGAAGGTCTGGGCGATGACGGACAGAGAGGCGTCCACCACTTCAGTCACATGAACGTCAACGATGAAGTGAGGGTTTTTCAAAATGTTCACCCAGAACCGGAGAGGCAGACTGAAGAAACAAACACACAGATCCATGTGCATTTATTTCTTTGCAGACGCGTTCTTATTAAATGACTTGCAAGGACAAAACAAAACTATAATTGAACATTTAAAAAATTATTGTTAGTATCAACATTTACAGGTGGAATAAAAAAAAAATAGAATAAAATAATAAAATAAAATTTGTAGGACTGCAAAAATACAAATAATATATAAAATATCATATATAATTTAAATAAATATAAATAGTTTGAAGGACAGTCTACCAATAATTTCTTCAAACTACATTTTTTAAGATACTCAGGACACAAATGGAAGTAAAATATTAATATAAAAACTGCCCAGATTTGTCAGTAACACTAAAGACAAAATGAAAACCCAAGGTAAAACTTTTTTTTATCTCAAGTCTATCTTTTAAATTAAGCACAAAGTACCAATCAATTTAGCTTAATGAAGACAAGCTCAACAAACCCTCTACTGAATAGAAATATCATTTTATTTTAAATGAGGCACTGCTTTTGTTTAAAGGTATCTAATAGCTTTATCTTCATTCCTCCAGAGCAGTTTTTTTTAAATTCCCTTGATCTAATGCATGTATCAGCATCTCCTCATTCAATCAAAGAACATCATTTTTCAGAGAGAGAAAAAAAAGTCATCTCAGAGTTTGGAGTGAGATTTTAATATAACAACATCCCAACGGCCCTTTTGGGAAAGGAGCTGCGAGTGATCCATACAGAGTCAATACCAGAGTCCCGTTGGCCTCGAAACAAACCCTTGAAAACAAATCAAACCCTTTTTCGTGACTTACCCAGCAGTCACGGTTCTTCTGCAAAACAATAATGAGAGGAGTAATTTAATGGACCGCTGATGGGGAAGTGAAAGAGAAGTGTGCACTTCAAGCAGCTGTCAATCTCTCTGCTCATCGAACAAGACACACTGTGAATATTTTATCAGGGCTCAACAAAGCCTGCATAACTTAATCTGCTGAGTTAAAAAGGGTTCCGAGCATTTCCCTCCGGAGTTTTCAAATCTCTGCTGCACAGGACGGTTTATTATTATGAGAACTGTAAAGTTGTGGTTAGTTATATGTGAACAAGTACCTAGTTATGAATAGATACTATTATAATTTGTCCCAAAAGTTAGGAAATGTGTTTTAATTCAATTAATTCATTGTGAAAGTTAACTTTTGAATCGCAAGAGTTCATGGGTCAAACCAGCATAAAATTCAGTACCATAATTGATGATAAATGAAAGACAAGTAAAGACGGATGGCTGTCACGTCTGTACATGTGAACTGCCGCGCTCGTGTGAATTCATGAAGCAGAAAGCTGGTTTTAGTCACAGAAAGAATGTCTGTCACTTTAAACAACCACCTCCTGCTATGCACATATTGTACAAAATAATAGTGGCATCCTACTGTATATGATGCATTCATGCACAACACAGCTTTACTAACTGATGTAATGACACAGTTGAATTCATTCAGATAATGCTGAATCTAAATTTTAGGCTGCACTGATTATTTGTCATTAATCTATATAATATAATATAATATAATATATGCAGTAAATTTACAATTAGTTATTATTATAATGATTAATAATATAATTAAATATATGTATTTATAATAATATATATATTGTGTATAATAATAAACAAAATATTTTTAAATTAAATATAATTATTTGTTATTTAACTTCACAATATTATATAATATAGGCAGCAAATTAACTTTTTTCTTCTTTTTTAGGACATTTTAAAAAAGTCTTTGCATTTTTTCCCCCATACAATGAAAGTTAAAAGGGTGAATTTACAGTTAATTATTATATTAAAAATTATTATATTAAAAATGTAAATAATATATTTATAATACTATACAATAACATTTTTAAAAGGAAACCTTTGTCATTTAACTATAATATAATATAATATAATACAATACAAGAGCCCAATGTTGTTTCGTACTCCACTGAATTTCACTGTATAATAATAATTTTAAGAAAGAAAAAAAAAACAGCTTCTTTAAAAAAAATTCAATTTTTAAGTGAACTGTCCCTTTAAGTGTTTCATACCTGTTGGTCTTCCATATGTGGATGGTCTCCTCATCAACGTTGTCATGTTTTTGTGCTTGTTCGTCCAGGAAGTCAAAGAAATACTTGACTGCAGGAGGAACCACGGTCCCAGAACACAACACACTGCGGAAGAAATCATCCACAAACTGCTGCAGCGTGCCCTGTAACACAAGCACATCAGAGTACATCACTATCTAATTCAATTTCCAATTCAAGTCATGTGAATGAAAACAAACATTTAAAATGTAAGTAAATATCCAGTCTAACCCACCTTCATAGAGAGGAGTCTGGTCAGGTAAATCTCAGTGATGGCTTTCGTCGTGGCCTTGTCTTTCATACTCCCTCTCTTTGATTTCACTTCATCCAACTCATCTGCCGGTCTCACCAGGTGAAATACTTTATCATCCTCCAGCAAATAATTTCCTGTTCATCACAAAACAAGCACATTTGAAGGACTGATTGCTCTTCCTGTTTGGAGAACAGTTATTTTAGGCATACTTGAGCGGCCCATTAGTCTGGGTTCAGTTCTAGTTCACTGTTTATTTAGTGCGCCAGCAGATTTGAGTCATTCTGTGTTTTTCTATCATTAAGGACTGTCAATATGTTTAGACTATTAAGGGGGATCAATAAGAAGCAATGCACTGGTGTCATTAAAATACAACTGGAGTAGTTTAAGACTTCAGTATAACTGAAAGTCACTAACTTTCTTCATGGTTGTCTTGGTTCTGGTAGAAAGACTGCTGGGTGTGCAGAACTCGGGACAAGACCAGGGTGGCACCATTCCTCACCTAATACACACAAACAAAAATATAACACAACAGATATTCATTTTAATTAAGCAAGGAATAATATGACATCACACAAAGTGATCTACAACCAGAGAGAATTTTCTATTTAAAAAAATAAAATAAAATAATTAAAAATAAAATAAAGCCAGTGATTGAATAAAACAAAATACACACAAAA
>NW_015664186.1:900193-921518 GCF_001515625.1 Sinocyclocheilus rhinocerous | reverse complement strand
TTTTGTTCAATTAAATGCAGCACTGGTGAGCATAAGGAACTTCTTAAATATTTTTAAAAAATCTTTTGAATGGTAGTGTAAAAAAAAAAAAAAAAAAGAATAAAAAAAAAAAAAAAAAAAAAAAAAAAAAAAAAAAAAAAAAAAAAATCTGTGATCAAATAAAATTACAAGTGTTTTATATACTTTGGGCACAAATAAAGTAAAATATTAATAAAAACTGCCAGGCTTGTCAGTAACACTAAAGACAAGATGAAAACCCAAGGTGAATTGGTTTGTGTATAACTCAAAATGGTGTAAATTATACTTAATATTGCACTGTTTATATTAATTTCTTTTTTTCTAAATAATGGATTGACTCTGAAATCCAAGTCTACTTGTAAAATTAGGAACAGAGTACAAATGAATAAAATAAAACATAATAAAAATTGAGCACAGAGTACCAGCCAATATAAACAAACAAACAAATAAATAAATCCCTGTGATGAAATAAAATAAATGAATTAAATAAGTTTTAATCAAAATCAAACAATTTTAATTAACTGACAGTAATAGCACAGTGAAATGTGCTCGTCAAGACAACATTAATCAGAACATAAAATGTCATAACTTTCAATACACTGTGAGTGTTTATGTGTGTATCCATGTGTAAATATGCACTCACATTGTAATGGGCCAGTGTGTTGATTCGTTTCCATCTTCCCTCCTTCTGTGATGTCAAATCCAGATCGGACAGGATCTGCCCTGTAGAGCCAGGACGCCACTCTGTGGCAAGAAAAGAAATTACGTCTTACAACACAGTCAGAGAAAAAAAAACGACAAGCTTGGCACAGCATTACACTTGACAACCTGAGAAGAACAAAATCCCTGGCTGGTTTTTCTCTACACTCCTTCTTTTAACCAGATTCATCTGTCTGATGGATGATGCGAGACATCGGCTTTAACAATTCAGCACATTTAGAAGAACAACTCATTAAGAACTGCAGGAGTGCCGACCGACATGCACAAGATCCCACCATTAATCAAACCGCTATCTGTTCAGAAGCGAGTCTTCCTCCAGTACTTTTAAATGCAGTGCATTGTTAATAAAGAGAGCTATTTATGCGTGTTACTTTCATAAAGTTGGAAGCTTTTGGAAATTTCCCCGCCGTAATGAATCAAAAGTGCCGGGTGGTACGGAAATTCAAATGCAGCTGGCCAAGTCTAACCGAGTGCGACGCTGTCCACCGTGGGTCTCTGGGAGTAGGGCAGATTCCTGTACACCTGTTCGATGATCTTCTCCTTCACTTGGGAGATGGAGTCACAGTTCAGGACTTTGACAGGGGTCACATCGGGACCTTCGCCGTGAACCAACACCTGCAGGGTCTAGAGAGTTCAAACAGGCTTTAGTCTACTGATACCAACTGTACAAAGATCACCACAACAAATACACAATTACACTGAACAAACTGTTAGAGGCAAGAATCACCAATTACAAGTCAATTACTTAGGCGTAAATCTCGGTTGCATGAGAAATTCAACAAAATAAGAGAGCATTTGTTTGTTTTCCCAGATCTCATGAATCTTTTTCCTCCGAGTGGTTTCCTCCAGCGGATAATAGCTGTTCAGTCCCAGAGGAGCAGTGTTACGCTCGTGAATGAGATTACAGACTCACTGCTGGCCAATAAAAGGTGTTAGGAGAACAATGATGGACACACTAATACTGTCTCCGCTTTTCTGAGTCTCTCTTACAGCGAGACCCATTCTGTATTAACAAGCTTTCTCTTGAACAGGTTCCTTACTGACCATTTCTATAAAGAAACAATCTTTGTACAGTCTTTGTAGATATATAAGCCGTAAACAGACATGCCACATACTTCAAAACCAAGTTTGGATGCTGAAATATGTCTTACAGGTAAGAAATTATACTGAAAACCACTAGTACTCACCAAAACGGTGTACTGCACATCATCCCCTAGAAGTCCAGTGTCGTTCAGCGTGTTATGGGCTTTCTTCATCTTGGCATCAACTGGACCTTTTTCCACTTGGTGTTTAATGGCCTTAAAGAGCTTATAGAGCGGCTCACCGGCTGAGTCCTGTGAAAAACACATTAGTCAGCCTTTACAGCTAGAAAACAATTTCTGCAATTCTATTCATAGCATAACTGCTCACCTTTAGGAACTGGTAGAGACATATGGACATCCAGTTACACAACATCCTCTCCACAACCGTCTCGGACCTAAACAGGAAACATAGGCCGATGATTTAATTTGTCAGTACAGGCAATACCTTAAAAATGGCTTTAACTATTGTCTCACGTCCTGAAAAATTACAATCTTCATTTGAACGATCCTGACTCTGATTGCTTGAAATCCCCCAAAATATATTTTCTCAAAGTCTCATTTCAGTGGCGGCACTGAACCACAAAACTTTCTATAGACTCCTGGAGCACAGCATGCAAAAACATACAATCCAATCTTCTTTTGAACGATCCTGACATTGATGCTTGAAATCCCCCAAAATATATTTTCTCAAAGTCTCATTTCAGTGGCGGCACTGAACCACAAAACTTTCTATAGACTCCTGGAGCACAGCATGCAAAAACATACAATCCAATCTTCTTTTGAACGATCCTGACATTGATGCTTGACATCCCCCAAAAAATATTTTCTCAATGTCTAATCTCAGTGGTGGCACTAAACCACAAAGCTTTCTATAGACTCCTCGAAAACAGCACGCAAAAACATACAATCCAATCTTCTTTTGAACGATCCTGACATTGATGCTTGACATCCCCCAAAAAATATTTTCTCAATGTCTAATCTCAGTGGTGGCACTAAACCACAAAGCTTTCTATAGACTCCTCGAAAACAGCACGCAAAAACATACAACGCAACCTGAACGATTCACAAACAACTGACTCTTATGAGCGGTTTTGTTTAATGAATGGTTCCAAAAGACATGTTGCCAGTCTGAAACACAGCCCTGTATAATTTACAGCATCAGCATAGAGAACATTTCTCTCTATGTAAGAATATGTAAGCAAAACGTACATTATAACTAAAATATACCTGAATAAATCTACGTCAAATCAAAACAGGAATCAAACTGAATTAAGAGCTTGTGAATCAGAATCAAATTGAATCAGGAACTATCTACTAAAGTGTTCTGACCGAGTGGTTTCAGCAATTGCCATGCTGTTTCTAGGGTGTTTAGTGTGGTTGATAGGTGGTTGTTTACTAGCATAAACCAAAAGGGCCAAGTCTATGATATTCTGGTCCAAAGTCCAGGAATTATTTATCCGTATGTAAGTATGACTGCATAGAAATGTTAAAGCTAAGTATGAGCAACAATAATGGCAAATTATGTGAATTTGTTATGGAGTTAGTTCTGACCTGCGGAGCATGAGTTTAGGGTTCTTGCTGTGGACGTATTCCTCCATCAACTCCAGCAGAAGGGTTCTCATGATGTCTGTGTAGTACTCCAGCTTGCCATGTAGTGCCACCATCAACAAGGAAGCAAAGTAAACCTTATTCCTGGCATTGAACTCCTGCCTGCCCTCCAGGGTACGTATGAACTAAAGCACAAAGACATGAGTACATAAATCAGCTTATACATCAAATCCAGTAATACGTATACATGTCAGCAGAGCAATTTTATTAGGTTGAGGTTGAGGGTCTCACATTTATGAGGAAGGTTTTGCTGTTCAGGAGATTGGAGAACTGGTTGAGCGCCTGGTCTACGATGGCTCTGCGGGATTCTGGGATGTCCAGCTTGCCGGTGATCATGACATCGTTGGCTCCATCTTTGGAGGGCAGGAAGAAAACGCGGTTGGTGTAGTTCTTGTAGTCCAGGAATGGGATTCGAGCTTCATTCAGATCACTAGTGTGGTCCTCCATCTCTATCATAAGATCTAAGAAACACAGAGAGTTAAGTTTCATATACAAGTTGAAGCTTTCAGAATTACAAAACCCATCCTTGCTCTTTTAACAACTTGCCTAAAAAGAAAATATTTGCTGACAAATAAAAATGCCATAAACTATATGAGAAACAGGAACATCTCACCTGTGAACTCTTTTTTACAGCGATCACGGACACTCTCTTCTAAATTCGCCAGATCATTTTTGATCTTCTCATACTCTCGTTCTGCCTGCTGGCTTTTCCTCCTGCACACATGCAAACACGAACATTATTTTTTAATTTACTTGAATCTTATTTACTTCTAATTTGCCGCATATTATTTTTAACTGAATTATTTATTATTTTTTAATGATAGTACAGAGAAAGAGGACAGGAAATGCAGATCATAGGTTTATTTGCTGTTCTGTCTTTGTAAATTTTAATTTATGGCTTTATTATTTTTATCTACTTAATTGACTGATTATTACTGATTATTAATTGGATTAAATACAATACCTGTTTTAGAGAGAGAGGAAAGGAAATCTAGATAAGTTTATTTGCTGTTGACAATCAGAGTGCACTTCAATTTGTTTTGATTTTCTTTTATTTAATCCACTGATTATCTATTATCTGTTGACTTTTTTAAAAAAAATTACCTTTTTTATTTATTTTTTATTGATATTAGAAAGAGAGGACAAGAAATGGTGGAGGGAATGAGACCGTATTGATAGAAAATAAAAAAATTGAGCAATATGTCTGATGCGCTACTTTGAAATCAAAGTTATTAAGTTCACATTATTACAGTCTGGTGAACTCAGAGGTTTGTTACCTGTAGCAATAGATCGACACTGCAATGAAGAGGACCATGGGAATGAGGACCGCAGGAATGATGATGTAAAGAGGAACCTCGTATTTCCTCTCAAAGCGAACAGAGCCGACATTCCACTCTCCGTTTCCGAATATGATCTGAAAAAGACAAGAAACGCTGAACACAGGGTAAAACCAGTGAGAATAAGTGGGATTAAAACTTGAAGAGAGCAATTTCTGACCGTCAGCTCCATAGCCTCTGAGCTGGTGTCTCTGCGGTGGCGTCTGGAGGTGGATTTCGGAGGGCTGGAGGGGGCCACGAGGAACAGCTTATCGTCCTCCAGGATCGTCACCGCGCATGACACATCGCCCACAAACGCCTGGGCCTCTTTGGCAGTCATGGCTTTAGAAAAACCTTTACCCTGCATCAGAGAAAAGCAATGAAGCAGTGATTTTTTTGAAAGAACATTCAGCAGTTACGGAAATGAAAGTCCCTTTAAGGCATAGCTTTTTATTTCATATTTTTCTAAGAGGCATCCAAAATCTGTCATTAGCAAAAAACACTTGCATGAACGCTGATGATGCTGTTTTCCGTGATGGCTTTATCTGTCAGCGTATCGAACGAGGGGTCTTGATGGTAAACAAACTCCGTCAAGTTCTCCACCAAGTTGTCCAGCTGGATGATCGTTCTTAAGGACTGGTTTATGTATGTCTTGTTCACAGCCGGAGAGAGGAACTCCAATACGGTTTCGCTCTTGTTGCTAAATTCTTGAACGAACTGCAGGAAAGAAAACAAGTTAGTTTATCTCTGTATAAAACACATTTCACAAATGTCTGAGCACTAAAAAAGAAATAAGACAGCAGGCTGTCAGCTGCGTGATGAATGTTGCTTATTAACATTAAGAGAAGTGAGACGGAGGAAAGGAAATATTAGGTAGATGCAGACAGAAGAGAGAGAGAGAGAGAGAAAGAGAGGAAACTCCTCAGCTTGAAACTGAGCAATGGTTTTTAACATCCAGACATTTGATAAAAAAAATGAAATTAGATAAAAATTAAATGCTGACATTTCTTAAGAGCCAATCAATAACATCTGACAGAACAAAAATAGGAAACCTGAAGATTTCAAATGAAAGCACAAGAGACACTGAGTAAGTAAATAAGAACTTACATTTCAACCTTTTCAAAGTTATTGTATGGCTTCAAAAGACTCTGAATATAGAGCACAATTTGTTTAGGCTACATTTATGGTGCTTTTTAAAAATCCATTTTGAAGCCTGTGGTCACTACAAATTGGAAAATAACCGTTTGCTTTTTGTGTTCCATGGACAAATAACATCTAGTGTTATTTTAGTATTAATTTTAAACTATAATAACAGACATTAGTATTTTAAATCATATCTTTTTTTATATTTTCAGTTTTCATTTTAAATGTAGTTTGTTTTAGCAATTTTATGGGCTTTTGTCATTTTTTATTATATAAAAAATATAACTATTATATAGTTTTTTTTTTCGATTTCTATTTAGCTTTAATTTTTTGTTTTTGTTTTTGTTTCAGAAATTTTAGTACTTCAACATACTTTTTTTTAGTTAGTTGCCAAAACAAAATTTCAAATTTTATAATTTTAATTAATTAATTATTTATTAATTCTAATCTAATATTTATATTTTATTTTGTATTTATTTAAATTAACGAAAAATATGTTTAATAGTTTTAATAAACAACAATAATAATACTGCATCAAGTTTGAATGACATAATGGTGAGTAAATTATGACTTCTGAACCTTAAATTTACATTTTAGTTGAACTATCCCTTTAAGGAAACAGAATCAGAATCTTCTCTTCAAATCCCAGCCTTGCTTACTGTAAGCGACCACAAACTTTACCACAGAAGGGTCCAAAAATGATCATTACACGCACCTCCACATTGCTAGACTTGTGACTGAACTCGTCAGAAGAGGGCAGCACTCGCATGGTGGCTCTCTGCACCTGATCAAATCCAGATCCCATCACTATGATCTTACGACCTCCGCTGAAAACACACAAACATACACGCAGACATGTAATACTTATGTACACAGCCATATATTCTCACCCCTGAACCATTAAATACATGAAGAAATATTATTTGTGATCATATTTTCAAAGACATGGCATTCAAACTTTGAAATGCCCAATAGTGAGGCTGTATGTGTGAGCGAGGCTTAAAAACTGACTTACCAAACAAAGCTGGCCCGTGGGGTGTAATCTGTAACTTTGGGATTGGTTGAGTATTCGAATCCGCTGACTTCTATGGAAGTGTCCTTGCCGTACTTTACAATAACGGGCAACTTATCTGAAGGAATCTTCTGTCCTTTATATAGGCCTGTCATGCAGGTGATCTCCTGTCCAAATGTCAACCTGCATGTTTAAAAAACGTAAAGACACGATCAGAATTGGACAAAGATAAATCAAATCTGCTTTCTTACACCTAGTTACTCACACTTTACATGGCTCTCTGTCCACTGTGATGCTGATATCATCTATACTAGCCGTGTCTAGGTCCTGTCCCGTGATAGTGATGACAGTTCCTCCAGCAGCTGGGCCTTTAGAGGGGGACACAGCCTTTGGGACAGGATCCTGGGGGGGGGGGATGCTCACACAGTCAGTGGAAGAAAACATAAAATGAATGTCTGAAAAGATATACTGTTCAAAAGTTTAGGGTTACTAAGATTTTAAAGATTTCTAAAAGATCATGTGACACTGAAGGCTGGAATAATGGTTGCTGAAAATTCAGCTTTGCATAACAGGAATAAATTACACTTTAAAAAAAAAATTAAGAAAACAGTCACTTGAAATGTAAATAATATTAACTGTTTTTAATTTTTTTTTTTTATTAAATAAATGCAACTTTGCTGAACATAAGATTTTAAAAATCAAAAATACAATATCAGTTTTAATTGTACAACAGAAGTCTATCCTACTGAAAACTCTTGTGTTATGAATGCTGGTGTGCTTTCAACTTAAAATAGCATTAAAAATGTAATAAAATATATAATAACTTTTCAAATGTGACTTATTTCCGATTGAAACTGAATATTCTGTTTGAAAACTAAAGAAAAATAAATAAATAAATGAATAACTAAATAAAAAAATACATAAATATATAAACTATACTTAAAAGTATATTTTAAAGAATGAAAACACACCTTTTCCTATTAGCCTGGAATATTTCTTAAATAAACTTTAAGTAGCAAGATTTCCTTGGTCAGCCATCTTTACTAACTACATTATGCTGGTTAACATCATTGGAATTCCTCTGTGTTTAAGCTGGTCTTTCCAGGTGGGCAATTTACTTAAAATGTACATAGAGAAAGGCAAAAAGGATTGAGGAAAATAAACAGCCACAAAGGACTCATCATAGAGAAAGCATTTACCCTGTAAGTGAATAACACCTGCGACTGTCCTGTTCTCCCTCCTTCCACCTCCACTTCCACTGGCCCGACAAGGCTGCGCTCATTGGGCAGGTCTTCAGGAGGTGCTGAGGGGAAAGGCCCAATCTCACACACAACACTGAAAAAAACACGGGTAGAACTGAATGACAAGCTAAACAGCTCTTTCTAACATACAACGTGTTTTAAATGCTCTACACAACCAAAGTTACAAATAAACACCACTGTTCAAAAGTTTGGGCTCAGTAAGATTTTGAGAGTACGTCTGTTAGCTCACCAAGGCTGTATTTATTTGATCAAAAACAATAATACAGTAATAATGTGAAATATTATAAAGTAACTGTTTTCTATATTATATATTTTAAAATGTAATTTATTCTTTTAATGGCAAAGCTGAATTTTCAGCAGCCATTACTCCAGTCTTAAGATCCTTCAGAAATCATTCTAATATACTGATTTTGTGCTCAAGAAACATTTCTTATGACGTTGGAAACAGAACATTTTTGTGGAAACCACAATACATTTTTGCATGGTTCTTTGGTGAACAGAAAGGTCAAAAGAACAGCATTTATTCGAAATAGAAATCTTTTGTAACTTTAAATGTCTTTACTGTTACTTCTGATTCATATAATGTTACTTTGCTGCATAAAAGTAATTATTTATTTTTTTTAAATCCTACTGACCCCACATTTTTGAATGGTACAGTATATGCTGTGATACCGCATTCATCTAATAAGGCAGTCATGCTGTACCTGGTACTGACGGAGTATCTCTCCGGCTGGTGAGTACATGGCACTCCAGCTATGGTGATTCTTTTAATGTCCTCCTGCTTGATGCCCAAGTTAGAGCCTTTTATAGTGACAGAGATCTGTCCCTTCATCGGCCCATACCGAGGAACAATCTGGAATGAAAGCAGAACAGCACAGAGGCCTATCATACTCAAAACCATATAATAGAGAGTTAAAAAGATCACCCATAACCATTGTGCCCTTGAGTGATCCAGCTGCTTTGGAGAAAATCATTTGCCAGATGACAAATAATAAAACACCATCAGGCGCAGGCTGTGCGATCATTAAGAGTCTCAGATGGATTCAACAAAACACTAGAGTGAGAGACTGAGTTTGTGACTACCAGCGCAGCAATCTATATATCATTTAGGCATCAGAAATGGAGAATAGGATGAAAAGAAATGGTGTTTCCTAGTGAAGATGAAGAGTAGAAATTTATGAACTGCATTTGAACTGGGAATGGCGAGATTGGTAATAGCTGATGTCAGGCCAATGAGATATTCTTGGATGCATTTTGAGCTAAGCTTGAAGTGTGACTGAATCTAGTGTTAGCAAAGTTTAAAATAGGGTCGGGCGACAGTAACGAGAAAAGAATTGTCCTCACGTCAGTGATCTTTGGAGGAGGACACTGCTTCAGCTCCTGGTTGCACAGGTCTCTGTAGATGCAGGATTTTGTGGTGTCGCACCAAACGCAGTTATACTTCTGATCAGCGTTCTTACACAGACTGCAGTCCTCACGTCTAACCGAACAGTTGTAGAGCACCACTGGGTAGAAAAATGGAGGAAACACTTAAAAAAACCTGAATCAAAAAAAGGTTCCCTTGTCTAACCGAACAGTTGTAGAGCACCACTGGGTAGAAAAATGGAGGAAACAAAACAACTCACAGAACTGACACTAAATTCATCATCTGTAGCAAAACAAAAAAAAAAACTCAAAAAAAGTTCCTCTAGTCTTTTTGTTTTGTTGAGAAATAAACATTTCATTAAACTGCTGTTTATCACTATGTTTTCGGAAATTGTGAGTTATGCAGATTAGGCTGTTTATTGTTGTATGTGGTGATTTATTAGGCACATTTAGCGCAAAGATTTTTGATGCTGTCAACAAACTGTCCAAATGAAATCTTATGAAATCAAATCAAATGAAAGCCGATAAACACTGCTCAGAATATGTAGGCTGGCAGTTATATATTTTAAAAGATATTGGCTTTAATGTTATGTGGTTAGTTACGTTTAAGTAATACGTTCCGGCACAGCTTAGCGTAGCTTAAAGGGATATGTTTAGTTCATGTTTAGCAGATGAGCACTTTCAAAATGACATCTTCCAGTTAAAAAATGCACATCAAATAGACACCTGGATGACGTACTTATGCTAGCTACATGCTATTAATACTTAGGTAGTTAAAGGGATAGTTCACCCAAAAATTTTAACTATTTGATTTTCAGAAATGCAGTTTTCAAAGTGTTCATCTGCTAAACATGTCTAAAACATCCCTAGTTGGATATAAAAACAAGATTCAGGTGATCAGTCCCCAAGATGCCAATGATATATAACATATGCTAATCTGCTTATTTTAAGAGGTTTATCAGATGTTTATACACAACCTTTCCACATCTTGACGATCCACATGCTTACTGCAGCTTCTGTAAGCTATGATGATGAAAATTCATTTAAATGTACCTCTGAGGGTGCTGTCAATCTTCCTGTCCGTGATTTTATCCTTTATGTAGAACGTCACATTCACCTCTGGCTCCTTGTCATATTCAAACTGGCATAAAAATAGTAGAAAGTGTCATTAAACACACACAGATACAGACAAACACATCACCGCATCTGGAACAACTGTGTGCTGCAGAAAATTCTCCCCTGCCAAAGTGATGTCTTTGTGTTTGTTACGCCCACATAGGACGGAGCCCTACACACACGTGCAGCTCAATAGCTGTGAATGCCATATTGGTTGGTGCTCAAACTCCAGAAACAAATCAATGTGTGAACAGAGAAGTAGAGGGAGAGTGAGGGAGACATAATAGGAGGAATACGATTGGAGCATACTGACCTCAAATCCCTCAAATCTGTACTTTGACCCATCAGCCTCAACAGTCACCTCGCCCACCTGTTTCATGAGCTCAGTGCCAATTTGAAAGGTTCTGGCCTGAGAGAGATGAAGAAAGAGTAATGCTGTTTATGCAGACTCTAATAACAGGCATTTTACTATAAAAAAATCATGCTGACAAATTGCCTCACTGAGATATTGGGTAAAAATATTTCTTTATTGCATCTTCATTGCTCTCTGAAATATTTGATTCTGATTGGTCGATGGTTATGGTTCTGTGATAAATTATGTAGCTTTGGCAAGTAATATATGAAGTGATACAAGAGACATCACACTAGCAAAAAAATATGGAAATTCCTTAACAGTACAACAGGCCCTATTTTACAAGCTTTTCTTTTAGTGTAAAATCATTTGAATTTAATTAAATCAATATCTCACATTATGTACAGTATTTAGTAAGCATAATGCCAAAATGTCCTACTGATATACATTATTCTTTACATATCTTTAAAAAATGTTTTTTTTTTAACTTAAGGATATTTTCCCTTCATACATTTTATACATTAATATACTAAACGTAACAAAAACACAATGTACAATAAGAAGTAATGCATGCATTTTACCCAATATTCATCCAAATTTTTGCCCTGAAATTGGATGGGGGTTTTAATTCCAACAGGAATAAGCAGGGGTTCTGGGATCTCAAACTGAGGACACCTGTCATCCTGCAAGAATCATAAAAAAAAATCAATTAAAGCTGTTATTATTCCTCTTTTGTCACCAAAGATGATGGCTTACCATATATTAAAGCACAAACAGTCATATTAATTTATATACGCATACATTCATCCTAATATGACTCACCTGCATGTGTTGAATGATATGATCACCCTTGACAGTGTCATCTCTATCACTGCATGTGTGATCCTGAATATTCCATTGGCAGCCCCACTTACTGGTCACACATGCAATGCATCTGCAGAACACAAAACCGGCCAATCAAAAGACGAATCTAAATAAATGCTACATGGAGTACACATTTTAAAAAACACTGCCTGATACTCACGGTGTATTCTCCGATCTTTTCACCACGGCTGCACAGTTGTAGAACTCAAACTCACTAGATGCCACTTCAACTCCATCATTTACCGTGATCTTCACTGGCACTGCCACAAAATCTACACACATGCACATGGGAAATGGGAATCATATGGGCTTTTAAGGCAGTAGTAATTCATACAGCCAGTTCTGAATTATTAGAGCTTAAGAGGTGCTAGATAAGCCAAGGTCATGGGTTCGATTCCCAAGGAAAGCATAGCCTGATAAAAGCTTTTGTAACTCTAAAATCAAGGGAAATAGGAATCATATCAGTTTTTAGGCAAGAGCATTTCATGTGGTCAATACTGAACTTCTAGGGTTCAATAGGTGCTAGATATGCCAAGGTTATGGGTTTGATTCCCAAGGAAAGGCTTATAAAAGTTTTCTGTAACTCTAGAATCAATAAGTTAAACTTCAGAATCTATCTGCTATTAGATTTAGCTTCAGTGTAATTGTTACATCTGATCAGTCTCCAAATAAAAAAAATCACAAAACCAGCAAATTACAAACATGAAGAAATGAAAAACTTTTCATGCCTGACATGATTTTTAGGTATTCTGTGAGACAAACACCATCTGCTTGTTTATTGAGTAAAGGAGGCAGCGAGAGGACGGCTTCACAATAGGTGATTATTAAAGTTAAAGGCAAAAATGATGCTCTCACCTTGTGTCTCAGGTGTGGGTGGTATGTTCTCAGAGGTCGGGAGAGCACAGATGACCCATGTGCCTTCCATAGTTGCGTGACTTTTGTAGCCATCAAACTCACAGTGAAGTCTATCAGGACTGCTGATACTGGGGAGGGAGGGGATGTCAATCATCACCTGCAAGTTCAAACCAGAAAATAAGGATTTAGGAAAAATAAATAAATAAATGTGGAAAAACATCAGTTCTCACACATTTTGAACAGCGAATTTATGAGTGTTATAGTTGTTTATGATTTTTAAATATTGAATAGTGCTGAACAATAAAGAAAAAATTTATAATATTCAAAAGATGATAATAATAATAATTATTATTGTGGTATGATACGATAGTTTCAGACGGCTTGTTTAGTAACTTCACCATGTCAGCTTATGAAAAAAGGATTAGACTCTCAGACTGGATCTATTACAGTCAGTAAATATCAATCTTGAGTCAATCCTTAAGAGGTTAGGGTTTGAAATAACTGCAGACCATATCACAGTGTGTGTGTTTATGAATGTGTTATGCTTTAGTACCTGTGTACGCTCTGTTTTCTTGCAGCTGATGTTGGGGGGCACAAAGGACTGAATAGTTACACATGTTTGTTTTGGACTCCACAACCAGGCGTTCTCTCCTTCTGCTTTGCGACAATCCTTTTTCCTAGTACAACTGAAAGAGCAAAGCAGACAAACATGGGCAATGAGCCATACTGCATTCGCTTTAACTGGACTGCACGCAGATATCGATTACATACTATAACAGACAAAACCAAGACTTCAATTACACCATATTTTAAACAAACTATTTCCTTTTCTAAAACATACTTTAGTAGGGATGGAAGTCACATGACCCATAGGAGCCATGTGTCTTGTCATGTGGCAGTGTTACTGCTTGTCCTGTCCTTTACTGGACAAGAATGCTCAAATGATGTTGTGCTTTTGGTAATAAATTGAATCTAACACACTTACCGGCCTTCCAACACACACCAGCCACAATATGGGTCCCGCAGGGAGACACATGAGTGACAATCATGCCTCTGCTCACAGGCCTGCACTGGCACTTTGGTGATCTATGCAAAAGAGAAACAATTAAGACAACAGCCACAACCTTTAAAATGCCAATTTGTTAATTTATTTAAGATGCTTAATAGATGATGCATCTGTGATTGAAGGTTCTGCTTCTGCATTAAGAGTTTAAGGTGCGATCACATTATCAAAAAAGGTCCACTGTCCATTGTCAAGCAATACATGAAATATTGCCACTTTCAAACTAAGCATCTTTCTGTTGGTCAAAGTGGGGAATTTGTGTGACCAACCTGAACACAAGCGAATTCCGTATGGGAAACATTTTACCCTCTTTGCACAGATATTGAAATGACTGGATTACCCACACCTTTAGGACCCAAAAGTCATTAAATGTCATAATTGTAAAGTGAAAGAGCTGCAGCATGTCATCTCAGCAACGTCAGTAGAGTCGTTTTGCAAAATAGCGTTTGTGTACAACTGTCAACTTATGAAGCAGCTTATGGCATTTGAATTGAGTGTTCCACTTCAACACTCTCGGTTTCCTGCTTCTAATATATGGGCCATGTGAATGAGTAAAATGACTGACGGGAAGAGAGCGCCTCGAAGTCTTCCGATTGGCTAAAATTATATAACACAGCCTGCTGTTACATTTTTTGTGGCAGATTACAGAGTCTAGGGATGTCACATGTGATATTTCAGTATATCTCTAAATGTACCACTTCATAAAAATTTCCTTCAAGATTTGCAAGCCTACATTATTAAAACAGGTTTTAACCAGTGGATGATCTCTGTTGACTTAATGTGATATATGAGTTGTGGATGTGTTCATAAACAAACCTTTCTGCCAGTGGTGATGTACAAGATATCCAAAGTTGAATTAAAAAAGAGGTTTTTGTTCACCCCACCATCTGTGCGTTCCCCTGGTATCCTGTTATAAAGGTTAGGGTGGCTGGGGTCAAGATGCACCTGCAAGCAGAAAGTTAATTCATTCATTCATTCGGCAAATGCTTTTATCCAAAGCGACTTACAAGTAAACACATTATTACGGGGCAATACAACTAGAGCAAGTTCTAGGATTAAGTGCATCACTCAAGTGGTTGTAGCTCATAAATCACCCATACTTGGGTTTGAACCAACAACCTTTTGGTTGCCAGACCACCACAGCAGTCAAACCTCAAGAGCTTCAGTGAAATTTAAAGAGGAGAGAAACCAGATCCTGGAATGGGACTCACCTTTAAGACATCTGCTCCGCTGGTTCCCAAAAATGCCACAGTGTGCTCGTTCTCCACCGCCACAGCTACAGCTGTCAGCATGTCATTTCGGGTGAAGATGGGTTTGACAGCCAGTGCGTACTCAGGTTTACTGGCTAGTGGAGATGGCAGGAACTCTGCGCCACATTTATATCCCTTCACCATGTTCTTCTGTTGGGTGAAAAGACATACCACATTCAGAAGGGCCACAAAACACCATACAACATGGAAGCAGAGTGGAAGAAACACAACATCTCACATCTCTTTTGGTCCTGCAGATGGCCTCGGTCTTGGAGATATAAGGTGAATAAACAGTTTTTGGTTTCTCGTCCTCCAGAACTTCTCCTACGTAGCAGGACTCAATCACCTCCTCAAGCCTGGTGTTAATGCTGCTGAGCGGGTACATGCACAAGGCAGAATGGCCACCGTCCTCATCCACGCTGAACACCGCAAACAGAACCTTATCATTGGGATTCGAAGGGATGATTTTCCTAGCCAAAACTTCTCCTGGTTTGGCCAGATACACCGCTTGGACCTTGTTGTACGTGTTCTCCTGTTGTTCAGTGCTGACAGAGCAGTTGAGCTGAAGTTCGGTGTAAGAATAATAATGATGGTCATTCTCGCACAGGCGTGCTATAAATGTGATCTTCCTGCTGTCACTAGTGCCCGGAGTGCGCGAAAACAAGAAGTAGATGTAGCCATTGTCTTTGAAAGCATGGCGAAAGTCGTGGAGGTAACGCTGGACGAAAGGACTAGCTTGCACAGTGGAAGCTTCAACCATGTTCTCAAAGACATCCATTTCTCTGTGCTCCTGCAGCAATCGGGTGCTGATGAGTTTCGAACTGTCCGAGCTACCATAGCCCTTCCCCACTAGAAATACGCTGAGGTTTGCATTAGTATGAGCATCTATAAAATAAGAAATAACTCCCACTACGGTAACAGACTCCTCTGTGCTGGCTACATATGTCTTCTCGCCTTTAGTGTCACTGTAGTACAACGGTTTGTCCACGCTGCTGAGGTTTACCAAAGAACAGATGCCCCTGAAAAGGCTTCCGCAAACGATCAAAGTGCCATTGGCAGAGTTAACCAGTAGGAGTTTGTTGATGTTGTCCATATCCTTTGCATCAGTGCACTGTGCAGTGATTGGTGGAGTGCATTGTGGGTTGTCGTGCCTAGGGCCTGTTACAGCACTGCTCTCCTTCTGCAGGTCATAGTTCAGCTGATAGATGTTATTAATGGCACCCAGGTAAATTCGACCAGTTTGAGGGTCCTGAACGACATTGTTGATGATGGTATCAGACATGAAAGAATCATCACAGCAAGATGAGCCAAAACACAGCAGCAGGGACAACACTGCCAGGGTCCTCCACGCCATCTCTTGAAGAGAGAGAAAGAAAACAAGACACATATCACATAAGAGTTCAGCGACCAAGTTACATGCCTGTGCAAAAGTTGTCGCCAAAATGCTAATTTATAAAAAAATACATCCAATTCATACATACGATGGACTTGAATACACCTCTCCTATAGTGAGCATGTATTTATACATAAAGTCAGAAATGTCAGGGTGATACAACTTTTTGATACTTGGTGATACTTTTTCAAAAGTACATGAATCCAACATGAATACAAGGATGACATTTCTAAGAACTTGGAACATGACTTTTAAATTAAATTAATAAAATATTTTCATTTTAGTTAACTTGTCATTGACCCAACAGAGATGCTTGCCTTAGCAGGCAGCACTAATAAATTCACTGACATCTTTTTGGATGCTGCAGAATTTCTTTGATATGCATCATTATACTATAGTGAAGTAAGCACTAGTCAAAAGTGCTACCAACAAAGACTGTTAAAAGAAAAATCGATCGGGCCTCTCAACACTTCACTCCAAGGCATTGCAGATGGCTGCGTGATTTGACACGCCGATACAAGCGAAGCATTTCTAAAGAGGCTCGTCCTCCTCTACCCCTGCACTCCTTTCATTCTCCTTTTCTTCCATCCCCTCAGCTGGTCCTAAAAACACTGGGGCAGAAGTCAAATGCTCATCACAGCAATCACAGGGCGGCCTGATTCCAGCATAACAGAAGGTGGCTCAATGAATTATGGGTACAACCTCAGCAGGTGGGTCAAACAATCCTGTCCTCCTTCCTGTAAACAACCCCTATAATAACCAGCACAGCATGCAAAGTTATTGTATTAGACAGGACGATCTAATCACAGTCGTTCCTTATATGAACATTCTTGAGCTAATTTAGATGTTTACAATTTTCAGCTTGCAAACATAGTTGGGATGATGAAATATTAACCATATTCGCTCAATATTCCTGACCATTCCATGAATTTGCCTAAACGTGGTGACAATCCTCTGGAGTGGACTTCCACACAACTGACTGTGATGTTTAGACTGCCAGAGCAAATACTTTCCCTGCAAATCGAATGGCAGGAGTCTCTCAGACACCATGATCCTGTGCCCAGAGCTCATAAAGAATTCATGCTAAGAGTTTAGCGGATATTACAGCTCTTATTGGCTTTAATGACGGGACTCCAGAGACACAATATGAGGCAGGGCAGAAGTGACGGGCTTTTTCTCTTTACTTAGTGTCTGTCAGAGCTCTGGCGTGCAGAGTTTGCAATGAGATTAGAGGTTACTGTGGGGGGAGTGTGTTAAATTTTGCTTATGTGTATGCGTGTGTGAGAGTCTAGTGTTAACTGCTAACAGGAGGCGGTCTTTGCTGCTGATTCAGAACGCCTGGGTGATTTTTCTGGACTGTACGGCTTTAGAAAAAAGTGACAGGAAGGAGAGGTTTTGGCAAATCGTCAAGTTTTATTTTGAATATTTAGACTGACAACCCCCTCCCCCCTCCCCCTCCCAAACACAAGACCAAATTATTAACAGGAACAATGATGCCAGTCTCTCAGTACAGACTTGATATTTGTGCTGAGTGTGCCACACGGCTCTGACTAAGCAAGTCATGTGATCACAAAAGAATGCAGTGTGCCTTATGACACACTCCTTGATTTGCATGTTAACACACACAAACCTTAGTCATTGGTGGCGCTTGCTAAGGCAGGCTTTCCTGTTGCTAGCACATTCTCAGGCTTAGCTCTAAGCATTATGCTCAAAAACCACTGTTCTTAAGAAAAGAATTTAAGGATACATTTAGGATCAATTCTAAAAAGTTCAAAAGATAATTCCACAGAACAATTTTAAAACAGTTCTTTATTGGAATCCATGGTTTCATGAAGAACCTTTAACATCCATGAATGCTCCACTGTACAAAAAAAATTTTTTTATAGCAGAAAAAGGTTCTTTGGATGTTCTTTAAATGTTCTTCACAATGGTTCTTTTAAGAACTGTTAACTGAAAGGTTCTTTGGGTAACCCAAAATGGTTCTTCTACATCTACGACATTGCGGTGAAAACCTTCTGGAACCTTTACTTTTAAGAGTGAAGAAAGTAAGTCGTACTGGTTTGGAATAAGCATAAGTGTGAGTAAATGACAGAATTTACATTCTAGGGTGAACTATCCCATTAAGTGAGAAGCTATAGCGACTTTAAAAGGTAATTTAAGAACATTTTTTAAAAATGTTTTTTGCTATGGGCAAAGTTACGGTTCCAGAATATCACAGAAACCTATGGACAGTGGAACAGTCAGTACCACCATAAACACCTTAGCAAGCACCCTTAAGACAACCACATAGCAACTTGCTAAAAAACACTTCTTAGCATCATCTAAGCAACACCCTGGCAACCACCCAAAACACCCTAGCATTGTTGCAGTGAGTTCTCCAAACACCACTCGCAATCTTCAGAAAATCTAGTTTTATCAACCCTCATACACAAACAAGCACACATTGCCAGAACATCCTGCCTACATGTGGCTCCACTGAGGCCTAGACACGTGACCAGTACTCACCCTTCAAAACGTCTCAACAAGAAAGAGTAGGAAGTATGTTTGCATGTTTCTGTATGGCTGTATTCCTTGGATTTACAACCGAGGGCATGGCTCAGATGGTATTTCCTTCATTTCTCAATGCTTTACTGATCCAGAGCCAAACCAAACACATTTCCTCTAAATTACTTTAGGGCTATCTCAACCTGAGCTGCCGGTAAATGAACTCGCAATGCAGGCAGCAGAAGTATGAACAAGGAAGGAGGCCTGCGTTTGATGCTCATATTGTGAGTGGGAGTGTGTATTGCAGTTCAGATCAGCAGCAACAGTGTGTTATTCCTTCTCTCTGTGTTAAGAAACAACATGACTGGTTGCTCAGTACACAAGCAGACAAGTGCTGAACCAGCACTACTCTTACCGCAGGGCATTACGCTGAAATTTCTCAGCCGAGTTAATAGTAAACCCCACATCTTCTCTCAAACTCCCAAGCAGACTTCCCCTCTCGCATACAAATTTTGACTGACCCTCCGTAGAAGCTTGTTTCCTCACTCTCTCCACAGCTAACTCATGTATCATTTACAATATTCCCTCATATTTTTCTCATTAAACTGGGTCTTACTTTTTCCTGTCTCAGCTTGTGTGCATACATAGAGACAACATACAGTTTGCCAACGGCAGATAGAGGTTTGTTCGGGAAACCTGTCTGAAACATATCATGGTTTGGTTGGTTAGCATGGTTCAATTAGCCCCTACTGGTAGATGGGTGTTACTACATTGTTCTGCTAACAAAAAGTGAGTTAATTAAATTCACAATAAGTTACTGTACTTTAGGGCTGCACCGTATATATTAAAATAAAAAACTATATTACGACATGGCTTAATGCTATAGTCAAATTGCGAAGGCTGTTTTAATTTTTTTAATTGTTTTAAATAAACTTTATGCCAATGTGACTGATGCTGAAGCACTTTATAATGAGCTGTAAGCGTGTAAATAAACACTGCTGCGCTTCACTCTGAAACTGGCAGCACATATATTTATTTGGAAAATGGCCAAAAGTTTAATCATTTAACTAAATTAATAAAAAAAAATAAGATTCAAAAATTACTATAAAATAAAAGGATTTTTATTATTTTTATTAAATACTCAATTGTATATTTTTCTTTATTATTCAATTTCTTTTATCCTTTTATCGTTCAACCTAAAAAAAAAAAAGTTTAAAATATATATTTTTTCAGCTTTTTCATTCTTTTTAAACTTTAGGTTATTTATTGGAATCCATGGTTCCATGAAGAACCTTTAAAGTCCATGGAACCGTTCCACTGTATAAAAAGATTAATCAGATGGTCTTTAAATGATCTTCACAATAGTTCTTTTAAGAACTGTTAAATGAAATGTTCCTTGGGGAACCCAAAATGGTTTCTTCTATGACAATGCTGCAGAAACCTTCTTTTGGAACCTTTACTTTTAAGAGTATAGAAAGTTAGTTATGCTGGTTTGGAACGACATGAGGGTAAAATAACAGAATTTACATTCTAAGGTGAACTATCCCATAAAGTGTGAAGCTATAGTGACTTTAAAAGTTAATTTAAGAACATTTTTTGAAGAACAAGTTTTTTGTTATTGGCAAACTTATGGTCCCAGAATGTCACAGAAACCTATGGACAGTGGAACACTCAGCACCGCCATGAACACATTAGCAAGCATCCTTAAAACCCTAGCAACCACAAAGCAACTTGCTAAAAACCACTTAGAACAGGGGTGTCAAACTCAATTCCTGGAGGGCCGGAGCCCTGACTGTGGGGGGAGTGTGTTAAATTTTGCTTATGTGTATGCGTGTGTGAGAGTCTAGTGTTAACTGCTAACAGGAGGCGGTCTTTGCTGCTGATTCAGAACGCCTGGGTGATTTTTCTGGACTGTACGGCTTTAGAAAAAAGTGACAGGAAGGAGAGGTTTTGGCATATCGTCAAGTTTTATTTTGAATATTTAGACTGACAACCCCCTCCCCCCTCCCCCTCCCAAACACAAGACCAAATTATTAACAGGAACAATGATGCCAGTCTCTCAGTACAGACTTGATATTTGTGCTGAGTGTGCCACACGGCTCTGACTAAGCAAGTCATGTGATCACAAAAGAATGCAGTGTGCCTTATGACACACTCCTTGATTTGCATGTTAACACACACAAACATTAGTCATTGGTGGTGCTTGCTAAGGCAGGCTTTCCTGTTGCTAGCACATTCTCAAGCTTTGTCCTAACTATTATGTTCAAAAACAACAGTTTTTAAGAAAAGAGTAAAAGCTCTTAGGATAAAAAGTTCAAAAGAATGTTCATAAGAAAGTGCAATTCTTAAAATAAAAAAAACACGTTAAACCAACACTGGACTCCACTGAATGTCATTGTAAGTGGGGGAAAATTATTATTTA
>NW_015664186.1:859130-899891 GCF_001515625.1 Sinocyclocheilus rhinocerous | reverse complement strand
AAAATAACAGAATTTACATTCTAAGGTGAACTATCCCATAAAGTGTGAAGCTATAGTGACTTTAAAAGTTAATTTAAGAACATTTTTTGAAGAACAAGTTTTTTGTTATTGGCAAACTTATGGTCCCAGAATGTCACAGAAACCTATGGACAGTGGAACACTCAGCACCGCCATGAACACATTAGCAAGCATCCTTAAAACCCTAGCAACCACAAAGCAACTTGCTAAAAACCACTTAGAACAGGGGTGTCAAACTCAATTCCTGGAGGGCCGGAGCCCTGCAGAGTTTTATTCCAACCCTGCTCCAACACACATTCCATGTAGTTTTCAAATAAGCCTGAAGGACTTGATTAGGTGGATCAGGTGTGTTTAATTCCCTCCAGGAATTGAGTTTGACAACCCTGACTTAGAACATCTTAGCAACACCCTGGCAACCACCCAAAACACCCTAGCATAAGATAGAGATTTAAACTATCCCAGACTCTTGGAAGATTTGCCTCTCACTTTGGCTCTGTCCCAAATGGCACATTCAAAGTGGACTTGCGTGGCCTTCATTGGCATGTGTCTGTGAAGTCAACAAGACTGTATGGTGTCACAATTATAGTTTAAAAGGGTACAACATATCATCTTAATCAAATGTATCAGACAGTGGCGAACAAGATATTCAAATGTGAGTTTATAATACACTCCATTACTTTGTCAATGACCTGAATTTTGCCTATGTATCAATGAAAATTAAATGAACAGCTTACATTTTAATTGCTTCTTCAGAGAAATCTAACATATGACTTCAAAAGACATGAAATATAGTTTACAGACTATTTTTATAAAACATTTATTGCAATTTAGTGTCATTTTGGAGCTCGGCAGCCCATACGGCCCATTCAATTTTACTTTGTGGATAATCAGGTCACGCTCAAAAAATAAATAAATAAAATAATTTGAGTTTTCTTCCATTAGCATCCTGACATTACCAATATTATAAAAGATATATGTATTATTTTTAAGTCCCATAAAATACCATTTTAACACAATTAAGATATTAATGTTAATATAATATATTAATGTTAATATAATCACTAGGGTTCATCAGACTGTGTGTGTGTGCGCGTGTGTGTAAAGTCATATTTTGTGAACAATCCAGCCAGGACATTCCTCAGCATGTCTCCTTTCTTGTTTCTTGAAATAAACCAAGCCATACGGCTTGAAATGACATGAGGGTTAGTAAATTATAATAGAATTTAAATATAAAACTTTAAATATACATCTCATATCCCTTTAAAGTGTTTTGTGTTTGACTGGAAAATGAAGGGGACTCGGGACAGAGATGCAGGACGGACAATTAAAGTGTTTACGACTGAGCAAAGCTGCACTGAGGCACTTACAGATTGAGGTTAATAGCAAGAATGCCCTTGTCTAACATGCGTATGTGTGTGTGTGAGGGATGAAGAGAGAGCGAAGGAGAGTGTGTTCACTACCCAGCTGGTCCCAATCAAGTGAGAGACGAGTGCAAAGGTTAAGGTAATTACTCTGGCTGGATATGAACTAGTTCAGGGCCCTGGTGGTCGCCAGGAGGATGAAGGGGACAAACAAACAGATAAAGAGCATCTCACCCTCTCCGCTAGACAGACTGTCTGTATTTGTGCTTTTATGAAGCTGCTGAATTTACCCTCTTCCTCATTAGCGTTCCTGAAACATCTCTATCACAATCTCTGCCTCTTGCTGTCTTTCCCTTTCGCGCTCCTGCTTTTTTGCGCTCAATCACTGGTGCTGCAGATAATCACTCCATTCTACAGCTGTCAGCCGCATAGAGAGAGAAAGAGTGAATTGGAGATGAAAGTGAGTGAAACACGTAGCCCAGGCTTTCATAAGCCAGGTTCGAGCACAGAATGCCCAAATGCAGTTTAGTTTCATAAATCTCCTCAAAAACTATTTTGATGCAATTTGTCAGCAACACATCAACTGCTGTTACACAGGCAGGGATCAAAGTGGAGCGTGCATGTTGCGCGAGCGTGACGTGCATGTTGGAAGATCTTAGAATTCAACGGAGCCATGAGGATAGAGAGTCTGTGTTATGCTAATGTAATCTAAACGACTCTTGTTAAGGACAGAGTTCATTAATGTCCTGGTATATCAGCCATCCCCATTAATCTCCAAAAACGACAGAGATATTTAGGAATTCATGCTGAATTCTAGACTTTGGAAATATTCCACTGACTAATTGAAAATAACCACTGGAATGGTGCTCGAGGTCACACATCTGACTTTAGTTAAGTGCAACTTTGGAGGAACAGCAAAGGTGCTGGGGGTCGACAGAAATAAATAAATAAATATATATAAATATATTAGCTGGGGTTTGCATGGGCCCTGTCTGAAATCGTGTAAATAGTACAAAAAAATAAATAAAACAAAGATAGAAATGAAACACACACAGGCAGTGGCGTGGAGCTGTGTCATCTCTCCCAGTGGCTCATGGAGAACAGCAGGCATGTTGATTAAATTTGACTGCTCATTGTGCCGTATCTATAATTCTCTCCACTTCAGTGCCTAAGAATACAGAGAGGATCCCCCGAGCCATTACCTCGAATATGCATGCGCACACACAAAGTTAAGGGATTGTCTTCGCACCTCCGTGTGCCTCGAGTTCGCCCAAATGAAACCTCGACGTGAATACGAATAGTTTACAATGTGCGCTGCTGTACTCAGCACCACTTTAAGTACTTTTATCTGGCAGGTCCGTGATAATATAACAAAATTGAATACTAAAGAACCGTTCGCTTCAGAGTGCCCTTGAAGTAATGCTAGGGTGGATGGTTCCCACTTAGCGCTAGCTGTGAGCGATTGTACGCGTGTGCTAAGATGTTAACAAAAGACTCAGAGAGAGAGACTGCTGGAAAGGAAGGGAGAGGGAGACAATTAGAGACAGAGGAAGCCAAGTACGACTCGGCACCACCACGACAAGGCCGTCTTTGTGTGCGTGTCCGCTGGTGGGATCGTGCCCCTGATGGGAGTGTAAAATAACACAGCGATCCACATTCCAGACTACTGGCCTGCAAACTTGGCTTCACTTACCAGCTAGAAGAGCAAAAACAAGCATTTAGATGGAGGAAGAGAAGCAAAATGAATGAACAGATGGGTGAATAAACAAATGAATTACTACATGGCAAAAAAGTACTTGGACGATCCTGGTTCTTTCTAATTAAAGGGAGAGTTAATCCAAAAATGATTTACTCACACTAATGTCATTTCAAACCAAAATGTACTTTGAAACAATTGAAAAATTGCTAGTAAATTTCACAAATAATTACAAAGAAATGGCAAATAACATGTCGAATTAAACATGAAATTAGGTGGAAAGATTGAAGTAGCATTTTTTATTAGAATAGATTTATTTACAACTTTGAATAAAGTACAATGTATAACTGTGGCGAACACACCAAAAAAAAAGTATTTTGAAAAATGAAACATTTCAGGGTTTTTTCACAAGTGATATTGTTCATATGGTTTTAAGTTGAGGGGCCAAACACTCTAGACAAGTCAACTTACAAAAATAAATAAATAAATAATAATAATAATAAACTTATTTTGAAATTAATTTGAAAACTCAACTGCAAAATATATATTTTTTTTTTACAGTAAATGTTGTTTTGTTCCCCACTGATTTTCACTGGACAAGAACAGCTGCAGTAAATAACAAACAAAACATTGCTGCAAATAAAAGAAAATTTATTTTACATAATATTTATACATGATAATAATAATAATAATTTGTTGAAAATTTTGATTGAATTATTGAAATGTACAATCTTTCTATACTGAAGAAAATGGTGTGTGTGTGTGTGTGTGTGTGTGTGTACACACACATATATATATATATATATGCCGCGATGCAGTAAATGTTTAGAATGTGATATTGTTCAACATATGATTTTTAACACAAGTTGAGATGCCAAATACTCTAGTTAAGTCAACTTATAAAGTAGTTGAGATGGTAAAAACTTAACATGTTAAGCTGAATGAAAAACATTCAGAACCTGCACATTGTATGAACAACTCTGGCACAACTAAACTTGAATGTTGAATTAACTTGAATGTTGTTTTGGTCCCCATTGACTTTCACTGGGAAAAAAACAGTTACAGGTGCATAAAGTCAAGCATACAGCAAACAATCTTCATAAACTAACACTGATAGTAGAATTATATGGTGTAATCTTGCAGTTAAGGAGTTAAAAGAGTGGAGGAAGAGTTTGTTGACTAGTTTAGGGGGCAAAGAGTTTTCTCGGAGGCGGTGAAGCAAGGAAAAGCTTCCTCCGTTATCTATCCCTCCTTCTCCATCCCTCTCTCTCTCTGTTTTCCCTCCAGCTATGGAGTTTACTGCAGAGATAACGTATCTTTTCCACTTGATAGGTTTCCTAATTGCTCTCACTTAAACACACAACCGGCAGCTCCATCCAGAACACATTGTATTAATAAATTACACTGGGGTTTAATTAGCCAAAACTCTAATGCCGCAGGCCAACACACACGCACACACACCTTATTAGGTGTGACTCCCAGAGTCTTTCCACAGAAAAGTCTCTCTTTTGCACAGGATTGTGGGTAAAAGTCAATAACTTTACCAGGGCTGACAGATTCAGCAGTCTTCAGAGAGATGAAGAAAGAGATAGAGAGAAAGAGAGAGAGAGAAAGTGATTATTACTGCTAAAGAGGGTTTTGGGGAGCAAATAATACAATAGAAATCTGTCAGAAAGATCACATGGGGTCAATTCAATTTGCCCAGAGCTGAATTTATCTGTAAAATCACTGACTAGTGATACGATGTCATACTGGGCAGGTCAACTAAGCAGTGGATATTTTGACATTATCGACATTGGTTGATAGTCTTTACTCAGTTGATTAAGAAAAGTAGTAGTTCCACCTGTGTCAGTCACGAAACCTGCCATCAGCCTTTTCGACGGATACTTAACTTTTTTTTTTAAACTACACAGAAAAAAAATTGTGTAGAAACAATTTTCACTCAGAAATTGCTAGTAAATTTCACAATTAACTACAAAGAAATGGCAAGCAACATGGAATTAAACATGACATTTTTAAGTAAAAAAACAACTCTAATAATCTTTTTCATTTGTAACTGTATTTACAACTTTGAAAAAACTTTGAATACAGTGTAATATTTTGTTAATTTGAAGTAAAATAAAGATAATATGTTTTAATTCAGCAATATTCATTGCATCTTATTTGCTATGATTACATGCATTTATCTAGCCTACAGGTTTTTTTTTAGGTAGGCTGATATACAGTAAAGCCTATATATATAATATTGCATAATTACAAAATATACAAAGCATTGCTGCAATAAAACAACATGTATTTTACATAATAGTTATACATGACAATAAGTAAAATTACTGATAACATATTTTTTTTAATATTGAAATATATTAATATTTCTATACTGCAAAAAACTACAACTAAAAGGAAAAATAAATCCAGTTAAATAAAAAAAAAAATACAAAAGTTATTTATTTTAGAAAGCAAATTCATGTTTCAGTTCTGTCATGCAAACCTTGTGTTTTAATTAAGACTTTATTTAGTACTTTTATTAAAAAAATTGTTTTAAGTTTTCCTCCTGGCTACTCCTCATGATATAGGTGGTTTCAGGTTTTCCTATCCTTGTGGGGACATCTGGGCCCCAGAATGTAATCAAAATCTGACCCACCCCCCACTACACTGTGGCCTACTTTACCCTGAACTGCATCACTTCAGATGATCAGGTGGACTCTGTGGATTATGGGGGATTAGCCCTCATAAATGGACCTTAGCCATCATATTCATAGTTCTTGTACTTGGACAGTAGAACATGCCACTACACTCATTACAGAGGGCTTAACAAGCCAACATAATTTACATCATGAATAAATTCCAATAACCACAGCCATTAATACTTCACATATCCTCTATGGCTAACCCACTGTATGACCCACTTAATGCCAAAGGGGCTTTATACAGGAAATCCTACTAATAAGAAGTATGGCAGTCAGTTCTCACTCTCTGGCACGCATCGCTGTTCCCAACTAAACCTTGATGCTCCAGTCTGATTGCACACCCCGAGCATTTTTAGTTCAAGAAGAACCATCTGCTTTCTATTGACTGCAATATATTACTATAAGTGAGGTGAGTGTTTACTGTTAGACAAGTGAGTGTCATGTAACAATGGAGAATCCATTGTAAATATGTCCAAATTAACCTCCCAAACAACAAGACTCAATAATAAGGATGATCTGCTGGCCTGGGGCCACCGTGATAAGGTTTTGAGACAGCTGATGGACCTGTTTCTGTCCATCTTACGCACAATGATCCTGCGCATGTGCTTTTTTATGACTTGCAAGCTTAAACATCTGGATTTCTATGATGTATTGAATGTGCCGTTGTGAATTATGCTGATTTAAATATGTCACCAAGTTAATGTATCTAGCTGGTTAATATAAATGAGGATTTGTTGAAATTGCAAGAATGACTTGTGATCGTCTTGGGAGCATCAGTTAGAAAGGGTTGAAAAATTATAAACAAATCAGTAATGTTCTGCAAGCGTATGCCATCGTTTTCCATCACTTACTCGGTGTAAAAAAGATAAACAAACATTTACAAGTTACATAACATTGAACATTTACATTGTTAGATTTATAATATATGTAATATACATTGCATTAGATAGCTAGATAGCTAGCTAGCTAGCTAGATAGATAGATAGATAGATAGATAGATAGATAGATGCATTTTTTTATAATTTAAAAATATAAATGTATCTACAAAATATATTTTTTAGATTTATAGATAATTTATCTATATTTATCTCTTTATCTCTTTTCTGACACATAAACATATGTTGTTGAAACAAAAATCTATTGACCCAACTAGGCTAGTACAAATAAGTAAATGATTGATTGATTGATTCATTGATTGATTGAAAAACTATCATTTGTCCTCACAGGAGTGTTGAAACATAAACATACATACGTCACAATGGGGTTTTTCTGTTGATTTCTCTTGTTTTTACATCAAACTAAATATATTTTCTATCGCCTACCCCTAAATTTAACTCTCACTGTACCCTTGTTGAATTTTTACATTATAATTAAAATATTTACTATGTTTATGAAGCTGTTTTCCTCATGGGACCACACAATGTAGTTGATTTCAGGTTATACTATCCTTGTGGGGATATTTGTTCCCCTCCATGTAGGAAAAAGCTGACCCTCAAACACCTTAATCAGTCAGCTCTACATACTCGGAGCGCTGATTCTGATTTTGAAGTGGCTCATAATTGGACCAGCAAAAACCACCCACGAGCACATCCACCACAGCATTATGGAAGAGCCTTTCCAAAGCCCCTTAAAAACAAGCGATGAGCATTCACTGAGAGTGTTTTTGGCCATGTATAAAACAAACAGCACATGATTGATGTTGAGCGGTATTAGGAAGATGTTTGCTGATTTATGGTCTTCTAAAAGGTGAACGTGCTACATTATGAATGCAGTACCAATTACAGCATTTAGATGCCAGCGCTGTGTTTTGAAAGACAATTTGTGTGTGTGTGTGTGTTGCAGTGCAGGCAATATTTTATCCAGCAGACAGTAGACAGACCAGAATTTTTCTTTCTGGTTTCTTATGCAATCCCCATATTTACTGCAGAAACACACTTTTTCTATCAGGGAGCTTTCTATTGACATCTTTTGCTTTTATATTGAGGAATTTTTCCCCCCTAAACCTCAAGCAACTCTCAGTTTTTTTTTTTGTTTTTTTTTACATTTCCTTAACCCTCACATTGGAGTAAAACATACTAACTTTGCACACATAGTGTATAACAACTTCCCAAAAATTTAATAATTTTTGCACTTTATTGGGCACTTTTTCTTTCCCCACCTTGTTTCGTCTGTTGTGTTTCCAGTCAAAAATGACCAATCTACAAAATAATGCTGATAAGTTTCTCATTAAGCAATTATTACCAAATATTGAATTCAATCTTTTTATTAACTTGTTTTCTTTCAGTTAGCACAGGACTTGTTTTTCTTTTTGAAACTGACTGATCATTGAACCTCAGTTTAGGACGCCATAAGTTGACGGTAGTCACCGACTTCCATAGTTTTTTTTTTCCATACTGTGGAAGTCAATGGCTACCGTCAGTTGTTTGGTTACCAACAGTTTTCAAAATATCTTCTTTTGTGCTCAACAGAAGAAAGAAACTCATATAGGTTTGAAACAACTTGAGGCTGAGTAAATTATGATAAAATTAAACTTAATGCCTTAAAGGGATAGTTCACGCACGCACGCACGCACACACGCACACACACACACACAATTCATTCCCAGAAACTCCTGAGGACCCATGCCACTGTTTCAAGATGCATATACACACACACGCTCTTTCAGGATGACACACACATTTCATCATCCAGAGAACACATTGCTCTTTCAATCTCCCAATGTGCCAATCTGTCCATCTTGCATTGAGTCTTCCAGACTATGTGTCTGTATCTTTTCTTTCGTGTGTCTCTCACTTTTATGCCTTCCAGTGTTCCTCTGGACTGTAAGAGGAACAACAAAAACTGAAATTAGAAAGGGCATTTTATTCGTTCATACTCATATAATCACCAGCAGGAGACTGTTTTTGTGGTAGCAGCAGGTCGATGAATGTGGCTTTAAGGGCTTTGTTCTGATTATTCAAGAGAAAGTCATTTATAGAAAAGTGGTTGTGTACGCAGTGACCGTTACGTGGGTGTTTTTGAGAATGTTTGGAATAGCGCGACCGATTTAGATGGAGAGTTTTTGAAGTTATCAGCTTGAAAAAAGATTGAGTGTTGCTTAGAAGTGCCAGAACTTTTTTCTTTTTTAATAACATTGTGGGGTTGAGTGGCCAGGGAGTCTAGGAATTAAAAAATACGCTCTTAATACATTCATTTTATACTTCAGCAAGATAAGCAGACACTTGTATGAGATGCAATTTCTTAATTTATGATTCCCGAGCATGAATGGTTTGGAGAAGAACCGGTTCAGTACTTGAAATCGCATCATATGACCCCTTTAAAGCTTTTTTTTTTTGATTCACCAGTGTTTCAATTTATTTTCTAAATAAGATTTAAATGTATTAACTTTTACTTTTTGATGTTTTTTTTATCTGCTTAAAAGTGAATGTTTAGCTGCCTGAGTGCTGCTATATTTGCTTAATTGCATATAAACACATCTAAATCAATTTATGATTCCATTAGTTTCCATGATGGAATTATATGTACAGACAGGACAAAAAAAGTTTGATTGTTCAGATTTCAAATTTTTGAGTAATTTTGACCCAGATAAGATAGAGATAATGAGAAAGAGCTAGTTTGAGAGTCATAATTGCCTACTTTATGGTCTAAACTCCCTGCTGCTGATCCTTACAACAGATATAAGAAAGCAGGGCATTTTCAAGCCGCCTGGAGCTCTGTACCGGCTGCGTGGGATTCTGTTCTGGATGCAATGCTCTGATAATTTCTTAATAGGCTGTTGAGAAACCAATTCAGCTTATGGGGAATAATGCAGAAACAACTTAGCAAAAAGAGAGGGAAAAGAGAGAGAGAGAGAGACATTTTGGAGACAGGTACAGAGACCCGTGAATCACTGCACCAGAGATTAGGGATTGATGACTGCAGTGAAGTTCAGACTGGTGCTGGTAGTGATCTCCATTAGTGTACAATTACTATAATCAGTATGTGTGCATATTGGTCTGCCTCCAAACACGCACGCACGCACACACAGCCCACAAGTTTCGATTGTGGAGAAATCTGGCCTGTGATCTCATCAGCAATGGAAACATATGCATGCAGAGTCTCCATCTGGCTTTGACCTGTGGGTTTATGTTATGATCTGTGCTTCGTATATGGAGCATTATAGAAATGAAAATTGAGTATGGATTCAATTTAATTAAAAGCATAACATGAACACACTAGACGCGTGATCACGGCCACACACAGAGCATAAAAGAATAAAAAAGAAAAAACTTGTAGACATTATATTACATTACATTACATTATATTATATTATATTATAGCCCATATACAACAATCTAAGTTAAAAGTTGAAGTGAAAAATTTATATTAATTTCAGAACTACTTTGATAAATATATATATATATATATATATATATACAGTATATATATGTATGTATAAAATAAATAAGTATAACATAACAATAATATATAATAAAAGAAAATAAAAAAATAAAGTAAATAAGTGCAAAATTAAACAAATATGTAAATAAATGAATAAAAAACATAAATAAATAAATAATTATAAATATAAGTAATTATATAAAGTAAACAAATAATTTTAAATAAACATGTAATTAAATTAATATACAAGTACAAAGTGGACAAGTATAATATAAATATAAATAATAAATTATTAAAAGCTTTCACTGTTTGACAAGCTTGACCACCTTTGACTATTACCTGTTTTTTTATTATTAATATATTATATTTTATATTTATAATTAATAAAATAAAATAAAATATAATATAATATAATGTGTTTACAAGTTTGGCATAGTTTTTTGGTTTTGTTTGGTTGTTTTGTTTTTGTTTTTTGCTTTGTTTGGTTTGGTTTGCATAAAGTTGTCTGGGCTAAGCTGTGGGTTAAATACCGACCTGTTTTGTATTTGTTTACATTTATTGTGCATTTAGCATTAAATGATTAAATTAGCA
The DNA here is from genome assembly GCF_001515625.1 of Sinocyclocheilus rhinocerous. Lineage (NCBI taxonomy): Eukaryota > Metazoa > Chordata > Actinopteri > Cypriniformes > Cyprinidae > Sinocyclocheilus > Sinocyclocheilus rhinocerous. The sequence goes on along the minus strand of NW_015664186.1, from coordinate 889,155 downwards.
TTATTAAATTAGCCACTATTTTAAATTATTTTTTGCTAGATTTGCCTGTTGAAAACTGTTTTGTGATCAAAATAACTCACTATGACAGTTCACATCTGCACAAAAACTTATGACTTAAATATCTACTCTAAGAAGAAACCAGTGTTACAACAAAGGGTTCATGAAATGCAACCCAAATTTAACCATATTCCAAAACACAGCTTTCACTATTTGCCTAGCTTGACCACCTTAGGCTGGTATGACCTGGTTTTTCCAGCATTTCCCTTTCACACACTTCTAAGCAGAAAGGAGGAAAATCAGCTTTAGCTTCCCAAGTGTGGATGAGTCAACGTGATTTAGACACCAAAACCAAGTAAAATTCCCCATGCCAGCTTTTCTCTTCAATAACATAACCACACACATCTCCAAAGAGCTGGCCAGAACCCACACGCCATATTAAATCATTAATAATATCTGCTGCATTTAGCTGTAACTGTAAAAGGCAAGTGGATATTTTCGTTTGAGCCATTGTGCGGCTTAAGCTGGTGTGAGTAGGCTAATCGCTAATGCTAGCTCATGTGATGAGGCAAGGAGAAAATCTCTAATCAGTATTACAATACACATTCTTTTCAAATTCCCCAAACGAATGGAAGGAATATAGTGTTCCATTCAAATCGGATATGCAATATTCCTATTTGATATCTACCACATAACATTCATTTGTACAACACATGGCAGATGCGTAAAGAAACAAAATGGTAATGCTAGCACTTGCACAGCGGGTGTACAATTATCAAAAAGGAAGATTCATTTAAAGGGGTCATATGATGCTTTTATCATATGATGATAAGATCGTTATTTTGTGTATTTGGTGAAACAGAATATGTTGACATGCTTTAATGTCCACAAGTTTCGATTGTGGAGAAATCTGGCCTGTGATCTCATCAGCAATGGAAACATATGCATGCAGAGTCTCCATCTGGCTTTGACCTGTGGGTTTATGTTATGATCTGTGCTTCGTATATGGAGCATTATAGAAATAAAAATTGAGTATGGATTCAATTTAATTAAAAGCATAACATGAACACACTAGATGCGTGATCACGGCCACACACAGAGCATAAAAGAATAAAAAAGAAAAAACTTGTAGACATTATATTACATTACATTACATTATATTATATTATAGCCCATATACAACAATCTAAGTTCAAAGTTGAAGTGAAAAATTTATATTAATTTCAGAACTACTTTGTATTTGCAGTTTCCCCTTTTGCTTTAATGACAGCTTGCAGTCAAGCACTCAGACATCTGTCAAAGCCCCGGAAATGATGACTAGCGGAATAACTGTACTTCCGTCGAATAAGCAAAAGGATCCGTCTTCCTCTGGTTCTGCTCTCATAACTTTTTTCTTTTAATATATCTGACAAAGTGCCCGAATTGCACTCTCGTTTCCAGGCTAAGAAAATCATTTCTAAAGAAACAATATATCATTCCAGAGAAAGTGAGACAGAATAAGAGAATGTACAGGAGAGATTTGTCCTCCCTTCTGCAGTTTTAACTTTGCATCCAGAGGAAAGAACGGAGGAGGTAAGATGCACGGCTGAGATAGCAGGAGGAAGAGGATGGTTGAAGAAGGAGAATCGATACTCTGAGCTGAAACTCCTCAGCGGGCGGCTTGGGACACGGCCAGTCTCACCGCATCTGACAGCTAATTGTTTCTCAGGAGCTTCCAGAAAGACATTGTCACAGTGAGGGAACACAACCGTATTATTATCAAAATACCAAGTGACATAGTGAAAGGTCAACAGAATCGTTATGTGTCATACCTGTCTGTGTCTGTCAAAGACAGAGGAAAAAGGGGAGATGGGGGGAGAACAAGCAGAGAAGCACTTGTCATAATGCCAAGACCTGATGTGACCAAGTCAGAAGAAAAAAAAACCCTCAACAAGGAGGGAAGAATTTTACAAGTCAATTAAAACCTCATTTGGAGGCCAAAGTCAGTGTCAAAACAGCCAACGGAGGTCTGCCGATTTCCTTTCAGAAGCTCGCTCTCACGACCTCTGACCTCAGTGCTCTATTTTATCGACCCAGTTGTAGACGGACAAGAGGCTGTTTACTTAGAGAAGTCATATGGTCTGTATGAATATCATACATTAGCAAAATCAGCAAAATAAGACATTTGTGAAATAAAATAAATGGTGCTCACCGGTGCAAAACTCACTCCTTTGATTCAAGGGTGTTGCTAAGTGGCTTTTAATGTGTTCTAAGTTATTTTTTTACACATTGCAATTATGTCATCTGCCGCTTTAAATGCTCAAGCCCTTTTCAGAATCTCAAATCAAGCAGATTCTGATTTGCTGTCAAGGTTTTTATCGTTCACCAGCTAGAAAGAGATTTTTCTAAAAATGATTCCAATGATATTGCTCCTCTGTGTCGTTATTATTATAGCGACACAACCCTGGACTTCCATATTCTCACAGAATTGAAGTGATTATTAAAACTTGGTGGTTATAGTTATCATCCTTAGTGTGAATGTGAAATTGCCATGGCCTCAAGTTAATATTTTTTCCCTGAATATGGCCTCAACATGCCATATATTTGAAGTATAACTCATGTCTGTAGCACAAAAAGTGCAGGATAAATTTCATATTGAAGTTTAATACTAAGGGTTTTGGGTGATGCTTGCTAAATAAACACCAATGTATAAAAAATGATCAAAATTTTAAATATGAGAGGATGAAAACTGGTATATTTGTCGTGGTAAATTCACTAGGATCAGAGATTACTAAGGTTGTCTTTGGTCCGCCACTGTGAATATGTTTTACCGAGCAAATGCTCAGACAGAAACCAGCTCTAATTCATTTACACGTTCATCCTCCTTCACTTATTCACCTCACTCTCTTTCGCTCTCCCTCCAATCTTTCTGTCAGCTCCTCTGGGTCAAATTACCCCTGCCAGGCATGACAAGATTTTGATGCTCTCCCTCCGTTTGGTGCCCTAAAAGCTTTAAATCGGCCTATGATGCAGGATCGACTTGAGAGTCAAATACAGGTCTGAAAAACTTCATGGAGGCTAAACTCAGATCAGAAACTAAAGCTTATTCCTGTCTGTCAGGATCTCAAGGAAATCAACTTCCCCTCCCTCTCAAGCACCAGCCAGAACCGGTAAAACGCTCCATCTCCTCTGCTGGCATGCCGTGTCATGGCCTCTCTGCTAGATCATGGATCGTGGAATAGATTACAGCAGTGCAGACTTCTGGGATAGATCACAACTATTACTGCTGAGAGAGCAAATATATCCATCAAACCAGAAACTCTCGCTCTGTTCCAAAACATGAAGAGCTGCCTACTGAGGCACCATTTTAAGGCATTGACTTGAAGGCTGTTCCAAAAGATAGAGATGTTAATTAAGATGCCTTCTAAGATACCTCGTTTTAGCCAAATTTCAAGGCAGCATCTTAAGTAGAGAAGGCAATACCAGAATGCACTGCAACAATCAAATTCAATTGGTGGACAGATTATGGTGAAATATTGACTATAAATAAACTTGTATTTCAATAAAACAGACAAGTACTGATAAAAACAGTTTAAAGTAATTATCAATTACATTTTGTACCTAATATTTGTGCATTATTAATTTTTATGCTTTGAATATCATGCTGTTAGTTTAGCAACATGCTAACATCTAAACAAGTCTCCTCTGAGGTGGCGCACGAGTTGCTGCCTATGAAGAGTGTTTAAAATCAGTCATGTATGAGGATCTATTAGGATGCTGTCTTGGAAGGTGTCTATGTAGATAATAAATCTGCTGACTAAGTTTACAAATGGAGCTTCTGAAAAGAGAGGAACATGCGTCTTTCCTGATACCATCTTGGTTTGGATCTATGACCGGGCTTTGGGTCTATTTCCTGAAAACTGCTATGTCCCCTCTGCTCTGGCTTCCCTCTCTCACAGATTATGAACTAGGGGGGAGGACAGGTGAGACCGCCCATAATTCTTCCACAGCAGAGGGTCGATAATTTCAGCAAGGGGCTATATATCTGACTCCATTGCTTATTATTACACAAGGGTCATAATTCTCCAGCTCTGGATGTATAAGACTGCAGAGTTTCACTTTATCAGAGTCATTTGGCTAAACTATGACTTCCAACAACGCAACTGAGCCTCTCTTGTAACATGTACATACTTACATGGCAAATGAGAAGATTTTGAGTAAATAAATATTTCTTAACCGTCATAAAACTGTACTTTGCATTGTTTGCAAATAAAAGTAAATGAAACAACAACAAAAAATTAATGTGTATAAATACAAATATCTGAAATAGAGAAATTTACAAGTACAAAGTGGACAAGTATAATATAAATATAAATAAATAATTAAAATTCAATAAATAAATATGTAAATAAAAAAACAAAGAAAGTAAATAAGTAAATTGCTAATTACAAATAAGTATAAACAGATAAAATAATATGTAATTAAACAAATAAGCATAAATAAATAAACACAAAGTAAATAAGTAAATGAGTAAACAAGTGTGTAAATAAATTAATAGAAATTAACTCAAAATAAGTTTGAAGTAAATAAGTACATAAATAAGCATAAATAAATAAACACAAACCAACTATTTGCATTTTTTCACCAAAAGGACATTTTGACTCACATCTTGAAAGTTAATTTTGAATCCTGCTCATACACATGCAAAGTACAGGAATGTATGGCACTGCTTCAAGCACAACACGCCAGTCACCACGTCTCCATCTCATCCTGTGTGTGTTTGTGTGAATCTGGGGTTTGAATCATTGGTAGTCTCCCAAGCACCTAAGTTAACTTAATGTAAATTTGTTATTACTTGCCCTCTGAGCTCCAAAATCTCTTCAGAAAGCAGACTTCTGCTCAAACAGAATTCCCTGACATTTAAACTCCAAGAGAGGCCCTAAAGACCTTTCATTCAACACAGCTGTTTGAATAAACCATTAAAACTAATAACGACAAGACCTACAGCAAGTAAGCATGTTCGACAGGAGGTGATGGTGGTTTGACCTCTCCGTAAAATGATGCGAGGCCTGGTGGCTGACAAAAAGTAATCACATGAAGACTCTGCACTTACACAGGCACAAAAACACGAATGTACACTAAAATCCACATGAATCTTTGAGACTCCAGAGGCACTTCATAAACAGACCTCATCCAAATCTAGAGGCAAATGGAGACTTGCTTGAAATAATCACTTGTTCTCTCTCATATGTCAGCAACTGTATTGATATTCAAAACGCACTGTTAGCTGTTAAACATTCATCAAGACGGGCCAGACGGAAGCTTCTTAGCCTGCAGTAGGGCATGGGCTATGTGATCTGGCTCACAAACAAACAAACTTTTTTTATGCTAATAGTCCTAGACTAGTTTTTTATGCTAATAGATTAGATTTTCAAACACTGAGCCTGATTCATAAAACATGAGCAGAACGAATTTCTGCATAAACTGCTCAAGACTTTTTGGCCCACTGAATTTTTTTGGTGAAATTGGACTAGGATAATGTTGTATATACAGAAACATCCTACTAAGGCTCCCAGAACACTTCCTCTGTCACCCATTGGTCGGTTCCGTGCCAAATTCATGCCATTAGTTGACTCAATGCTGAACAACCAGATATATAGACTTTAATGCATCTCAGAACAGATTGCAATCCATCTTGTAGGGCAAAGATTTAAACTTGGTCTTTTTATAATCAGATAGATCAGATAAAGTAAAATACACACAAGTTTAGGAAAATAAATTAATACCTTTTTTCAGCAAAGACACAATAAATTGAAAAAAAAATGTGACAGAGACATTTATAAAGCTGCAAAAAATCCTTTTCAAATTAAAATTTCTGTTCATCAAAAAAATTCAGAAAAATGTATTAGTTTCCACAAAATATTAAGCAGTACAACGGTTTTCATCATTGATAATGACATGTTTATACAGCAACCAATCAGCATATTACAATGAATTCCGAAGAATCATGTGACACTGAAGTAATATTTCAATAATGGCTGCTGAAAATTCAGCTTTGCAATCACAGGAATAAATGGCATTTAAAAAAATATTGAAATAGAAAATGGTTAATTTAAATTGCAGTAATATTTTACAGTATTACTGTTTTTACTGTATTTCATGTAAATGTGTGTGTAAATATAATAATGTCTGTTGAGGGGGGGGAGAGAGAGAGAGAGAGAGAGAGAGAACGTTGTGTGGTAGTTCATAAGGAAACATCAACATAATTAAAAACATCAAACTGTAATATATAATGTGTCACAAACATGCAGAGAGTTTGCACAAAGAAACAGAGTATGACAGAGTAAGAGAGAACCTTATAAAACATAGGACATTTTAATATATTATATTATATAAATTATTAAAAGCTTTCACTGTTTGACATTTTACAGTATTACTGTTTTTACTGTATTTTTGATTAAATAAATGCAGCCTTGGTGAACAAGAGACTTCTTTCAAAAACATTAAAAAAAAAAACTTTTTCAGCTACTACTAAAAAACTTCTGATTCAGCTACTTTTGATTCATTTCAGTCACATCAATACTACTGACAGTAAAAAATGATTTTACACCTTAGGAAATGGCCTGAAGCGATGAGATTGTCTCTCTGCAGGTGAAAGCTTAGCTGGTGAACATGCTTTACTGTAACTTTTAAGTAGTGCAATAGACAGAATTTACACACATTATCACACACTTCCTGGGTGAAACAAAGACCTACTGAGAAACAAACGCGTACACAAACTTATTATCATAGTGACGTGACTGACAGGAGCTATTAATCATTGTCAGCGACTGAGGCAAAATCTGCATTGAGGCTTTATGGAAAATGGTTTGCGATAGCAGAGCAACATTTACCAAGGTCTAGCTCTCTCTTCATGTATGTGAAGCTAATACTTTCTTTCTGTAATAGGAGCTTAGTGTCCATCGTTGCTGTTTAATAACCAGCAAAAAGAAAAACTAGGAGTCGGGATCTCATAGCAAAATCAAGAGCAGCTCGTAATCTGCCTTGCAATCAGAATTTCCTTGCTGCCTCATGAAAAAAAGCAGACTGCCTCAGGCTTCAATATAAATGCAATAAGGTAAGGGTGGAAAGACAGAGTGTGTTTAGAGTATTGAAAGTGCCTGCGTTTTTTTCTGTGGTTGGAGGGTCTGGTTTCATGTTTCATTGACCTTCTTTGTATAAAAAGCATGGATCCAATCCTTTACTGAAGGACAACAGAGACCGTTACAGCCAATAGCAGACGTGAGTCAACAGCAGAAGATCAGGGAGTGGCTAGAGAACCCTTTAAGACAATCTCGTGAGAAATTACCGCTCTCAGGCGCCTTCTCTACCACTTAGATTCTCTGATTGTTAGGTAGAGAAAGGAAAAGCAATTTATCCTATTAAATTACTTCCTTTTTTTCCACTGCACCTCAAGAGGAATGTGGAAATCTACATTTTCATAATCAAATTGTTGGTGATTTTTCTGAACAATTACTTGACAAGCCCTATATAATTAAACCATGATGAGGTCAGGCGCATTTATTTTCATGTGCATAGAATGCATTATTTCAAAAACAGAGCAAATGATGAGATAAGTTAACAATAATAACTGATAAATTATATCAAAATTCTATACTATTTTGTTTATCTACACTACCGTTCAAAATTTGGGGTCTGTAAAATACTGTGATATAAATTTTTGGTCATACCGCCCAGCACTAACACACATACATATATGGAAAACATGACATATTTTTTTAAGATTCTTTGATGCACAGAAAATTGAAAAAATAACATTATAACATTATATGTCTTTGTTACTTTTGATCAATTTAATGCATAAGTATTCAAATTAGCGGGTCACATATGTAAAAAAAAGAAAGAAAAAAAAAACCTTATGGTACCTATATATTATGCCTCCCAACCATTTTTAACTTGACAAAGCATCTTAAAAACACAGTTCTAAAGGCACGAGATGAGACACAAAAGCCAAAGACAACTATCAGAATGTGTATGCAATTTTTTAAAATAAACATACTATAATACTTTATTGCACAAAACAGTGTGACTGTGTGTCCTCACATTTCTCACAGCAGGCGATTTAGAGCCAAAAAAAAAACGGTCTTGAAATTCATTCCTGTAGGTGGTGAATGTGTTAAAGTGCTGTTTGGATGGATGCAGCAGTGATGCTTTAAAGAGCGATGCTTTAAACTTCACTGTAAGAGTTGACAGTCTAACAGTACACTTAAGAGCATCACGCTGTCCGCATGTCAAAACCCTTTCTGAAAAGTTGTGAAATCTTGGTATTTATCCCTTTAAAAGCACAAAATAGTAAAGCGAAGACAGAAATTAGAAGCAAAATTTAGATTAACTAGCCCATCCCCACTCCTTACTGCCAAACACAGTCTTACATCTCCTTACTCGACACTTACTTTTGACTTTCCCCCTCTCTCTGCCCTCCTCCTCCTCTTTTGTTTCCTCTGATCCTCTTAAGTGCTGCTGCAGAAACACTACAAGAAAGAAAGAAAGAAAAAACAAAGGTCATTATTACAATGAAATGGACGGAGAATCACACACACAAAAACGACAATGAGCACATTTCCAATTCTGTGCCAGGCACTCAGATGAGGCTAGAGTCAATTATGCCTCGGCTTAGCCTATTCTGCAACCCGATTCAATTATTTAAATGCTAAATTTGCAATGAAACCTATGAGAGAATTAAAAAGGCATAATTTGGACCACAACTGATTGTGGGTTATTGCTTTAAACCACTGAATATTGACAATAAATGAACACAGTCAAGTACTGGGTGTGTTGTCAATGAGTGAGCAATACTGGAGGAACGATGACGGCTTGTCTGCGTTGCTTTTAATATCTGTGACTGTGTGTATATATGGGTTAAATCACATGCACAAGGAATTTTGATTGGACATGGCCTATTTTTTCTAACAGTGGGTGTTGGAAACAGGAAAGAACAACAAAGAAGCCTTCAGACACAGGCTGGATCAGGGCTATGCCAAAGTTAGTCTAAATAAAGCTCACAGTGTAACCGATATGGGGTAGAATTAAGAATGTCAAAAGTGCTGGAACCAAGTCGATACTAAAAGAAGAATTATCAGACTCAATTTGGTACCAGACTCTTTGTGGTCAAGCCATCTGTGAGGAAAAAATTGGTGTGTGGCTGTTACGAAAATTACAGTAATCTACAGCAAGAGCAGAACGGCCTGACTTAACCCAGAGAGAATGCGGTTTATAGATGAACAACATGATGAGGGTAAATGACAGACATGTTTCATTAGTGCTAACGTCACAGATGAAGAGTCCATGAAGAGCCTTAAACACACTTACACACTCCGTCCCTCCCTCCATGCATCAGCGGAAAAGCATTTATCCGTGTCTACAGACTCACACACCTGTCTCTCTTCTCTCAGAGCGATCATTGCCTTAATAAGATGAGCTCACATATGGCAACTCCTCTGAATCTGTGACAAATATCTGAATCAAATACTACCATAATGCATACGGTGTTGCCTAATATTCTTTTTATATTTATTCATTTATTTATTTATGCATTTATTTATTAATCACTAGACAATAATCCATGATAAATATGTTAGTGCCATCCATTATAACATCTTGAAAACAAAAATTACTTTGCCATTGTGGAAATATATATTAAAAAAAATTATTATTATTTTTTGTGATTTTTTTATTATTAATGGAAATAAGACAAGAAGCAAACAAAAATGCTTATATACACAATGTGATTTCCAAATATTTTGTTCTGATAAACAAATACAATAGAACAAAGAAAATAAAACAATAGTAATAACGATATAACAATGATGATAATATTATATAATTATATACTTTATATATATATACCCATAAAACACCCATAAATGAAAATACTGTCATCATTTTCTCACTCACAATTTTATTTATTTTTTAAAGGTCCTATATTGTCAAAACTGAAATTTCCTGGCTTTTTTCATGATAACTGAGGTCTAGTTAACCTAGCTAACCTAGCTAGCTAACCACGAAACCAGATAGGCCGACCTGTAACGTTACACTTATATTAATTAGACAGACCAAAATCTACCTGTTCTCAGCAGAGCTCCTGAGAAATGAGCTGTAAAAATATATTGAGATGGTTTTTGGTACTTATACGGCAAATATATATTCTTAAGGCCATCAAAACCTAAAATAAAACTCCAGAAAGGTGTAAAATATGGGACCTTTAAATGTTGGTAACCAAACAGTTGACTTCCAGAGTACGGAAAAAAAATACTATGGAAGTCAATGGCTACCATCAGCTGTTTGGTTACCAACATTCTTCAAATGATCTTCTATTGCGTTTCACTCATGAGGGTGAGCAAATGATGAGAGAATTTTCATTTTTGTGTGAACTATCCCTTTAATATTTATATTATTTAAATGAACTAGAACATCCACTCATTCTGTAAACTCAGTAAATTCACATATTAGTTTGCTATTCTGAATATAATCTGTCTTCCAACATCATCCCATCAGAATCTGTGCATGTCCATTCATTCTGATGTCTTTCACATATGCCGAGGTTGCCCTGGGCTATTTGATGATTTCAGAGGCTCGGTGTCGAGGGTCAAAGGGATTTGGGTGTGGGCAGAGAGGTGGGCTTGAAACGTTAAGCTCTAGCTATTTCACTGCTGCCCCAATGTATGTTCTCATTCAGTGTGTTTCAGTGCGTGTATGTTGCCAGTCACCGTAAGTTTGGGCTCCTTAGTGGACTCACCAATGAGAAGCAGATGTGTGTAGTCATGTTTCTGAATTCTGATCTCTTTCTGTCGCTTTCCTCCTCAATCACACACCCACATACATGCACATACAGGTTCATAGCCAAAAGGCAAGTCATTCTCTTTTACTCCAGCCAGTCTGCATGATCTGATCCAAGCATGCACACAAAACACAAAAACTTATCAACAAACTGCACAATGTCCATAAAGGGGTATTCCATAAACTTAGCGTTGAAGCATTTAGGAGCCAGCGAGCCAGAAAAAAAGCCTCTGTGAGGAACAAAGGCTGTCCGTAATCAGAGCTTTTAGGCGTAAGTTGTCCAAAACATTCAGAATTTTGTTCAAAACTTGTGAGGCGTGACGTGCCAGAACCCGAACATTTCTAAAAATATTTTCCCAAAGAAAGCGGAGGGCTGTTTCAGTAATCTGTCCCGCAGCTAGAGTCGGTCCGCTCCTGGCGCACAACACAACGCTGTTCCAACACAGTGAAAAACCCACCAAAAAACTGGCAAAAACTTCAAAACCTGCAGTTACCACTCATTAAACACACACACCGCAACCGCACAGCGCTGATCGACAGATGAAAGAAACGTCAGGGTCGAAAGTTAAAAATGCAGATCCTTTGCTGGCATTCCCTCATTCAAGCATCAATCCATCCAGAACTAGAGGGAGGAGGGTGACTTGTGCTGAATGAGGGTGAGCATGATGTGATGTTGGGAAAGATCTTTAGCCAGGATGGGCTCGGATACTCGGCTGGGAAAGTTTACGGCTGGAAGTAATGAAGAACCCATACACACATACAAAGAGGCAAAACACACTGTCTGGAAGCAACCACTGAACCACAAGATGACCTTTATGATCAAGAACACACACGCACACAGACGTAGTCTGCAAACAATTGTAGACCACCAAACGCTCTTTATAAGCACACATATGCATAAAAACACACAACACAGATTTAAGGTTGACTCTGGAAACACTGATGGAACCACCACCATCTGTGATCTCACAAACACAAACACACACACATACACACACACAATGATTTGACAGAGAGGTGGGTGTGAGTGAGGACAAAATGGACAGGACAGCAGGAGGTAATGTTACAACTGACACCATCAACAATTACCACAATACTGCCAAACGCGAAACTCCAGTGTGATTGAGCTTAAGACCCTCACATTCAGGGCATTCCAGAGATTCTTCCAAACAGGACTTTGACCTATTCTGAGTGAACTCTGACCTTTCAGAGTATACAGTTACCGCTTTTCTATTTTTTTTAAACACCCAAAATGATTTAATTCAGTATCTTTCTGAGGTGGCTTTCATTTCACTTGCAAATAGATAGAAAATTATTTATTTTTATTCATTTCTTTATTGATTTATTTATTAAGTAAATGCAGTAAATGTGTATATATAATTTACGTTTATTAAATAACATATTTCTTCAATATATAAATTATTAAATATTAAATATAATAAATAAGATAAGATAAATAAGATAAATCAATTTATGCATACATTTTAGATCAACAGGGAAAATAAAAGTGGCTGTAGTAACTGCACAGTGTCAAAAACAGACGAGTGTGTGTCCATTAACTGAATGTGCATCACATTGAGCTATTCCAGCACTGCTTGATTATAATAGAGGCAATCTAGTTTGGTTTTGAATTGAGTTGCTGTTTCAAAAACTACATAGTGAGAACATTATCGATAATAGTTCCTGGGTCAAGAGGGTGCAGAGACAAATTTTACAGTCTAGAGTCACATTTTCTTCTGTGGAAATTCACAGAATGGGTTGATTGTGCATCGACACTTGCATCAGAACCTGCACTGTGTTGGTGAAAAACATGTAAGCATTAGTGGTTCAACGGATCACAAATCTCCCGTTTCGGATCACATTACGGGTTTTTGACCCACAGATCGGATCATTTTTCGGATCAGCAAGAAAAGAAAAATATTTCAATTTAACTTACTTTCCATTTATTACTTAAAGCAAAGTACTTATTTGATACCACAGTAAATACTACTAGATTAACTAGGAAAGTTTAAACATGATTAAAGCGACAAGAGAACAGGCAGTAAAAATAAGAACAAATACACAAATTACAAGCATAGATAAATACAACAGAATATGTTACAAATACGAATACGAAATACAAATACAAATAAGGTTGGTAGTATTCAAATACAGAAATGTAATTATTAGGGAAAATAACACTGCATAGTGTTCACTGTATAAATTAAATATAGATTTTTATTACAGCTGTTTTGCTGTTTGATGATCATCAATGACAGCAGCAGTATTTATAGGCCGCTGTCCCTTTAAGACCTGATGCACGGATCCGATATAATGATACACATCACATCCGATTTATTTCTTTCTTCTTTCTCTCAGCTGTTTTCATTCACTTGAGACATAACTGACTGCGTTTACCTGAATGATTGTCGAGATGGGTATTTTGTCATAATTTTATGTGTATGTGTCTGTTCAGAGGATTCAGAAGAGGATTCAGTTCGGTGTTCGCGCGGCGTCTATAACGCGTGTGCGTGCTTCATGTGTGTGCGGCTGTGCGCGTAGAGAACAGCGCACGAGTAACGAATCGAGTTCCCTTTCACCTTTTCTCTCTGGAATTGTTTACAATTTGCTTGCTTGAGTAAATACGAACAAATGATAAACTTATACTCTATTATGGTTAAAATTTGCAATTAATCCGCTGATCACATGCTTGCCGAACCATGGGGCTTGGTCCGTACGGATCACGGATCAACTACGATCCGTTTAACCACTAGGAAGCATCATACAAGATTAAAACCAATTCCTTCTTCAAAACACAATCTCAATCTCCCTCACATCTGACAGTGTAGGAACGCAGAGGTCCATGAAACAAAAACCAGCCTCACATACAATCACAGAGCTCCATGTTTCCTGTCTCGACTAGCCGCTCCATATCTGGGGCTTATGGCTCCCAGGCACTGAAACCCTAAGCCACAAACACACACACACACAGTGATAAATGCGATCTTAACTGCAGCAAGACTTCATGAAGCTACTGCATGGTTCAGAGACTATGTTTTTACAGGTGGGTGTGTGTGAAAACGTGATAACAGTGAGCGTGAGCACACACACACCATCACACCTGTTGACCTGTGAGGACACGACAGAGCATGTAACAGCCGACGGCTAGCAATGTATCATTTTGCACTTTGGTCTTGTTTTCCAGTAAGTAAACATCCTGCACATTTTCAAAACAAGATAACTTGTAATAAACATTATTAAGGCTTTTTTGAAAGAAATGAATACATACATTCAGCAAAGATGCATTAAAATGATGAAAAGTGACATTTATGATGTTAAAAAAGATTTCTATTTCAAATAAATGATGTTCTTTTGAACTTCTAATTCATCAGAATAAAATCAGAAAAAAACATTTATGCAATAAAAAGAAATCATGAAATCAGCAAATTAGAATGATTTCTGAAGGATCATGTGACTGGAATAATGACACAGAAAATGTAGCTTTGTCATCACAGGAATGAATTACATTTTAAAATATATATTAAAATAGAAAACATTTTAAATTGCAATAATATTTCAAAATATTACTGTTTGATCAAATAAATGCAGCCTTGTTGAGCATAAGAGGCTTCTTTTTTTTCATTCTTAACAATACCATACTTTTGAGTGTTAGTATAATCAGTTTTAAATAAAAAAATAATAAAATGTTACATCATATAATATAAATGATTTTTAAATACTACATATTTAGAAATTATTATTTTTATATATTTAGTTATTTTTTGCATAATTTTTATTTTACTTTATTTTTTATTAATACTTTATTTTAGCATACCAGTAAGAGCCTATTACTGGAAGGAATGGTCTGATGTTTATTCTCTGAAATGAACAGACCATAAAACAACATTCTACTGACTGAGCAACCCCCTGACACAAACATCAATAATAAGCACTGTTGATCCATGGAGTGTGGTTTGTGTATGTGAATATGTAAGGGCACAACTCCCATGGCAAAAAAGTAAACCAGTGGCATATGGGAACTGGGGCATTAAAGACTCATATCAAGACATGCCATCTTAGACTAAAAGAGCGGGAGATGGAAAAAAAGAAGACAGAGACAGACAGACTGGGTCTGGCTCCAATGATGCCCGCTTTCTCACACACCCACTGTAAAGCTCGAGGCTGGAAAGAGCTGGCAGCATCGCTCGGGAACCTGCTCCCATGGCAACAACAACCCAGAACCTAGCGACACTAGCGCCTGAGCGAGACGACATGGTTTAACACAAGAGGACAACGAGCCTGAGACCTGGGACTGGTGTGGAGAGAGTAACAGACACAGTCAAACACTAACTGACAATTCCACTTTTCAATATCGCTTGTGTGAAGATGAAGATAAGGAATAGTGTGCGTGTATGCATTTTTGGGAGGCATTCAGAACCCAATTCTGAAAATAAAACGCTTGATGGTATACATGAAAATGCTTCACAGCAGAGAAAGCAATTTAATTTCATTTGAGAGACAGACAAACTGAAAATTGAGAGAGAGAGGAGTTGGTAAGAGTGTGTGCGCGTGTGTGTAAAAGGAATTATAGGGCCGCAAAAAAACATTTCACTATCCATTTCTCGTGAAATGGCAGCTGACAGCGCTTCACACGGGTTGTCTAGGTGAGGCGTCTTTGCTTTTGTTTAAGCGGTGACACCCAACCATTGCTCATAGCACACACAAACCACCATCCCTGCTCTGCTGTCATGCAACGGCACAAAAAAAAAAAAAAATTTTTTTAAAAGAGGGAGAAAGTGTCAACTGACACCTTTCCCTGGCATAAAAGGGCTGTATTAAAGAAGGGGAAAACATGTTGTATCTTTCTTCTGTGGAACAGTAAATGAAACTATTTGGATTTGTATTGCTTCAGAGAACTTTGGTATGCAGCAAATGAGTCATATGTGTCACCATAAACAATCTTTAAGACGTTTATTTGTCCCATTTCGGAAGTTAAAATACTACAAAAAAACTGTCATTGTATGGAACAAGAGTTGAGTGAACATTCTTCAAAACATCTCCTTTTGTGTTCCACTGAAAAAAAAAATGGGTTTGGAAAGCCACAAGGGTGAATAATGACTGAATTCTCATTTTTTGGGGGGTGAACTGATCCGTTAAGACTGGTAGATGTGGGAATTTGAAGCAGATGTGTTTTCATTTCCTCTATTTTATTTTCATTGGAGAGTTTCATTTCAAGATTCTGATCGGGATCCAACACACACATATATAAATAGCCAGCCAGTTAGCATTAGCCTGTTAGCATTCGTCTGAATTCATTTCTACTTCCACTGCTTAAAACAGTGACATATTCCTGTCAGAGTTCATATTTATGTGAATGAAACTGTTGTTTATAAATGAACGTGATCTGCAATGTCAAATTTCCAGAGGCATCAAATTATATTTCATCATATCATATGCTAACATGAACCTTCCTTGGGCAATTAGACTCTGAAATGCTGTTTGCAGATCAGTTTCAAAACTCTGACTAGACCGTTTACTTAGCCATCTAAACTGATCTCAAACATCAAAAAAGGCCTATGGATGAAAAATCGTAACACATTCCAGCCCTTGAGACCCTTGACCTAGTAATTTTGCTTGGAAAATCTGATCTATGTCCAAGTAGAATATGTAAACAAGTTAGGGCGGCCATGAGAACATTTCTGTCATTTTTGTAGGCTGTTTAGTTTTAAATATGAAATGGGCTGCCAGTCAAAAAAAGAAAAGAAACAAATCAATCTGGAAAAAAAATGTGACATTAAGTTATACAAACTCCAACCTTTTCATTTTCAAAGTAAATATTCGGAAGAGCCACATGAACTAAAATAACATGGCTTATAATGTATTTCACATTGAACTCTTAACGTCTTACAAAATCACTCTGTCGTTTCACAAGATCTCTGCATGACTTTCCAGAAATGTCTACTGCGTAAGGCCATATGCTCTAGAAACATACAAACACAGATGGCCAATAGGCAGCAGAAGAGCTACCCTTTTCCCACAAACTATGCTTTTCTTCCATCTGCCGCAAAAAATAAGGTTTACAGGTGGCACAATTTTCTCGCCAGCTCTATTTTAGATTGTGTTTGGTGAATGACGATGTTTGGTGTGGTAATGCCCTCTGAGCTTTCTCTGTGGTGCAGAAACAAGCCTTCATCATTACAATCATTTACACAGAACAGGCAGAAGCTCTCTCTGTTTACTCTGAAGAGCTATAAATCTTTGATATTTGCAGAGAACACCCTTATCCACCTTTTCTTGGTTGACAAACAGAACAAAGCAAATGCAGAATAATCCACCTTAAATATAGAAACTGGTAATCATTAGCACCTTTACCTGAGACACACCATGGCAGGTTTCAACTAAAGCAGAAAAAGAAAGATCCCACGTACAACAATTCATCCCTAGCACTTACTATATGATCAGTCCACATAAAAATATTTTATAATCACAATGTCAGCAATTTTATATCACAAAAGTTATTTTTGCTGCATATTCAACCTAATAATAAGTAACAATACTCAGATCACATCTGTAACATCCACAATATCCATCTATGGTGGAGCTTTAGTGGGTGTGATGAACCACAAGAAATTTAGCAGTGTCATGAACCCACAGCTAAAAAAAAACAAAAAGACAGAATATGATTTTGAGTAATTTTGTTTGGATAAATAAAATACACATCATTTTAAAATATATATAAAATAATAATAAAAATAAATTAATAATAATAATAATAATAAAAAGTACAATTAAAAACAAGCAAACAATAAAAAAGCAATAAAATAAAATCATGTAAATTGAGAAAAAAAGTTTGTTTAGCTCGTTTCGGTTACTGACTGAGATCAATTCAGTAATCACTCAGAATGATTCAGGAGTGATTCATAAAAAAATGGCTCAGTCTCAATTTTTTTTCTTTAATCAGACTACACTGGTTGCGCTGTATGCATTCAATAGAAGGATGATAGTCTATCTATTGTCTAATGTTTTCATGTTCAATTCAGAGTGAAAAAAATAAAATAAAATAAAGCAACAAGTCTTCCCATTTGCGCCCACATACCGTAAAGACAAGCTCTGCTACTGATCCACATTCTTTCAGAGTATTCCATGGACTGTGTACTAGACACTTGAATAACTCTAGCTGGAGGAAAAGCCTCAGGCAACTGAACAGAAGCTTCCAGGTCGGCCAGCCCTCTGCTCTGCTCTGACCTGGATTCTGTGAGCATGGATGCCAGAACTAAGTCTGATGCTCCTTAGAGGCTTTTTTAGGGTTTACTGGTCCAGACTGGAGCATAATAACGCTTCGCCTAACCCTATTTTAGGTCAGACACTGAAAAGAGTCTGGAATTGGAAGCCACAGCCTTTAACAGGATCCTTACCTGGTCATGTTTCCTGTCCCAAGGGGAAAAGGCATGTAATACATTTAAATTGAGTGAGGCAGAGTGAGATATGGTACCTGACAGAAAACAATCCAACGGCCTGGGGCCTTAAATGAGTTCAGCAGGCACTCATGAAAATAAAATGTGTCTCCTCATGTGCTCTCTGTGTGCAGTATGCTTTATCACAGAAAGGAAATGATCCTTGTCTTCATTTCCTGCCTGGAGTGTAGCACTTGGCTCCTTCCTAGAAGTTGGTGCGGAATAAATTGGGAAGTTGATCTAAAATCATTCTGAATATTGTCCTAGAATAAAAAAAAAAAAGCCCACTTTGGGATGGTGGAGATATGTAAAATATTTCTATCAATGAAGATCGAGCAGCGAGCAATGTCAAATTTTTGGAATTTGCCATTTTATAGAAATTAACGTCATTTTTGTTTACATACGTTTAATTTACACTGCAATGCAAATTTCAATACCAGCTCATTCAGACACTCGATAGCACAAAGTTGTGCTAGCATGTTACACAAGTCCTTTGTGTGTCTGAAAAATGACTGTACACAAGAGAGGCGGGAAGTACCGTATAAAATGCTCTCAAGACTTCCATGAATATTGTTTAGTCACAGGTGTTTTGGATATTACACTCTTTTCTAATGAAGGGTGTGACTGCTTGTTTCCTGAAGGGGAAGGCTATGTAACTCTTGATTACAGGCATAATTATAATTACTGAAACTTTAGAAAATCGTAAGGACGAATTTGAGTCTTAGATGGACAGTTTAATTAGACCACACTTTACTTGCTGTGTAAGTACAAACTAATGAGCCACCTCGCTGTTTACTGCCTACATAGGCTACAACCTTGTACGACAGCACCCTAAATGAAATTTTCCTCATACTTGACTGATTTCAAACACCTGACACTGTCAACAACTACACACAACACAAATACACACAATGCCTTTCACAAAGTGCACAAGAGATTCAATTCACAATTGATTCCATTCATGTTTACTGTTAGCATTTTGCTATAAGCTAACAACGTTGTTTTCTAAGCACTGAGAGTGTTGCATGGCATACTGAGATGGTCTAATCTGCCATACAATGCTGCCCCTAAATTGCTAAAAAAATCTTATAAGGCATCAGCTTTTGTGTCATAAGTGTCCTAAAATGCTGTCTAACTATGCAGCTAACTAGGTTTTGGAACAGAGCTCAAGAGAGTTTTTGATCCTCAACATATTCACTATGATTTCACAACTGAAAAGAAAATCCCACACAAAAGGACATTAAAAATCAAGTAAAGCACATTATTGTGAACATTAAGTTCGCTAATGACCTTTTTTAAGCAACTTTTTTCATAATTATACAAGAAGCTAATGTCAGTGTGCATGGGTGGGGGTGAATGAAGAGGTGTAAACAATTAATCGAATTTCTAATTGCGATTACAATTATGGGTGCCACAATTATGTAATCGTTCAAAGCAGCAATTAATCGTTCAAAGTCCACTTATGTTATTCTGCGTGCTTAAGATGCATGTCTTTTCTTTCTACATGTTATCTTAAGGGTTTTTCCCATTATTTTAATTTTAGTTTTAGTATAACATTATAATACCATTCATATTTTTACTTTTTTATAATTTAAAGAAGAAACCAATCTGATGTATAGTTGATATTTGAGGCTTAATACTACAGAGAAGTTTTCTAAAAGTTTTTCAGTTAGTGTTTTCAGCTTGTTTATTTTCATATAAAAATACGGCATGCAGTAGCATCAAACAATGGTATAAACATCATTCAATGTAAATTGTGATAATCGTAATTAATAATCGCAATTACAATTTCAAGGAAATAATCGACAATTATGATTTTTGTCATAATCGTGCAGCCCTAGTGTAAACAGTACTTTACATACACAAACACATGTATTACAACTACACCCACAAGTCTTGACGCCATTACGCTCTGCTGGGCATGACACAGGCTCTTATGCCAAGCAGAGTCACCAACACACGGAAATGTTCACACATGCCTTGTCACAGAGAAAGAGAGAGACAAGAAAATTCATCATCACGTGGGTCCCAACTCCAAGAACAATAGTTCAGATCTAAAACAAGAATTCAAAGAGGTCTTGGGGGTTTAAATTTTAAAGATAAATCTTAATGTATTTGATAGCACCATGAATTAAAACAAATATATATATACAGTGGGTACGGAAAGTATTCAGACCCCCTTAATAATATAATATAATATAATATAATATAATATAATATAATATAATATAATAATTTAACTTTTCAATTTAAATTTACATTATTTAAAATCCTAAAACTGTACATTTCCAAGTTTAAATTACATTTTCCACTTTTCCTTTTCTCTACTCAACTTTTTAAATCACCAGATGATCTCTGTTAAATGAGCAGGTCTGTGTCGGACAGCTGGGGAGGTAGGTCAGTTTCTGACTCCATGTCGACATCAAATCAACAGTAGCAACCCGAATCCACCCTTCTCCTACCCAGAATTCTCTCTTGCACTCAGAGTTAGTATGTGTGAGGCCTTTTTCAGATGTCTTAAAATCAATAGGTCAAGGTTTTGGTGAGCGGGATGTTCAGAGGAAAAAGCCTGTCATTCCTGAGAGGACAGGGAGTGCAGAAATGATCCGCAGTATAATGCCTCACGGCCCAGTGAGGAGTGAGAGAGAACTCTGCCAGAGAAAGAGCAATGACCACATGGCTCCTACAAAACCCTACAAATTAAACAAAATTACCCGAGATAACACACACATGCCGTACAGAGATTGGATTTTTTAGAGAGAGAGAAAATGGTGGAGATATGTACTAGAAGGAAGACCTTTGGTTTGGTTTGGTTTCATTTGCTTTTGTTTGGTTTTGCCCGGTTTAGTTTGCTTTCGTTTGTTTCTTTCAGATTCTCTCAGGTCATTTAGTTGTTTTTTTTTTTTCATATGGTTCTGTTTGATTTCATCTAGATTCATTTATGCCGAGTTCACACTGCACGATTTTAGCCCGATTTTTGACTCGCCGACAGGTTTTGCGAAATCGCCGACAAATGCTCGAAGCTCACAGACAATTTGCGGGCTATATATATATATTTTTTTTTAATAATTTCAGTCTCGCTCCGGTCTGACGCATGCGGGTTTTCGCGTTATTTCCTTATCACTTCTCGCGTGTGTTTTGTTGTGAAATGTAGTTTGCGGACCAGACAGAGCTGTCGGCGATTCTTCCTATTGTGAAGTCATGCAATGTGAAACCCCCTGTCGCCGATCCATCGTGCAATGTGAACACAGCAGCAACTGAATGCTACCCCAGATAATCACGCAGTGTGAAAACAATGGCGATCTGACGAGTTTGAAAATCGTGCAGTGTGAACTCGGCATTAGTTTTGTTTACTTTCTTTTGATTTTGTTCTGTTTTGTTTGGTCTGGTACGGTTTGCTTTCATTTGGTTTGTTTTTGTTTGCTTTTGTCTGGTTTTACTTAGTTTAGTTTAGTTTCACCTCTCTTCATTTGGTTCATTTAGTTTTGTTTGCTTTTGCCTGGCTTCACTTGTTTCATTCAGATTCACTTGATTTAGTTTTGTCTGTTTTCATTTGGTTGTGCTCCTGTTTGTTTGGTTTTGCCTGGTTTCGTTCGGATTTGTTTGATTTCGTTTCTCTGTTTTTGTTTGCTTTTGTTATGTTTGTTTTATTTTGGCCCAGATTTGTTTGATTTCATTTGGTCTGTTTTTGTTTGGCTCTGTTTGATTTTGGCTGGTTTTGTTTGTTTTTGCTTGGTTTTGTGTGATTTCATACCGCAATGTATTACCAAAAATAACACAGCACACAATAAAAATTTAAACAATAAATATTTAAAATTGGTAGTAATGCACCAAAATGAAGTGCTTTTACCAAACCGCAAAATAAACTTCAGGGCTCGCAAAATTTCAAAATCCCTGGTAGCCCTTTGGGCAGGCACTCTTCAGATTTCGGCAGCCTGAAATTAATTTAACTTTATTTGTATGACCCTTTTTAAGACCTACAATAAAATGAATACCATATGAGTGGGGTAGGGCAATGTCTGTAGTGGTAACATATTAAACCATAAAATAGCATGATGTACAGTTCAGATACAGGTTTTTACAAAAAACCTGTATGTTTTTGGCTGTGTAAAAACATGGGTCGATATTCGCAGTGATCTGAACAAAAACACCAGACGGGCTTATGCAAATTAATTCTCTGCCACTAGGCGGGGCTTTTGAAATGGCAGAAATATAGCGGTTTTCCCCGGTAACGGCTGTACACAAAGCAGCGCTGAGCTCAAAAACATTCATTTATCAGGCATTATAGGAATGATGAAAAGAAAATGCCATCAAAACTTTTCTGAAGACTTTTCTGTTTCCCTTCAGAAGTACATTTATATAAAAACACCCGTGCCACATTTTGACTTATTTACTCTATGAAATCATAGTCTTTTAAATTTTAATCGTCATATTAAGCCTTATCGCGATTCTTGTTTTTCCGTCCCACAAATGTAAGACCTCTTGAAATTATAATTAAGACATTTTTTGTACCATTTAAGGTATTTAAGACGTTTTATGTCCTTAAATTTGTGTCCTCCAATTGAAGACTTTTTAAGGAACCGAGGGAACCCTGTATTTAAGATAGCCCGTCGGGCAGTGGGGTGACAGAGTTTGGTAGCCCGACTGGAAGACAAAACAGCCCCAGGATGTCGGGCTAGCAATTTCGCGAGCCCTGATTCTTGTAAATCAATTTGAGTAGCTGGGTAATTGAACTCTTTATACTATTCAGGGTGTGTCTTCAAGTGATAAATTAAACCAGTCATAGTAATGTATTTTGGCAACGAGTCACCTCGATATTTCAGCCAAACAACTAGATATTACTACTCTAGCATTATTTTTAGTCAAGGAGAAGTGGGTCCACACTGCTCACGTTTATTGTTATGGCTTATTCACGTTGTATGCATGAAATACACACTGATATAGTCAAAACATCATTTGAGAAGCACTAATGAAACATCACTGTTTCGGTCAATGGTTTTGGGCCTCCAAAACTATTTTGGCTGAATATTTTCATTTGCCAATTCAAAAACAAGGCCCCCTTTTTGGCTTGTTTGTATATAGTTGTTAATACAATTATTGCAATGGTGAGATTACCATTGGCGTAACATTGAGTACTAAATTTGATTGTCTCCACCAACCAATAAGAATGTAGTACTTTAACCTCCATTTAACACAATTTACTGTGTCTATTCTGCATCATTCTGCAGCTTTCCACATAGTAAGCATATAAAATGCAAAAAGTATTGTCCATAAATTCTTCCTGGGCCTGCTCATCAGTCAAAGATCAGTGAAATATGCTTAGGATCCAAAAGAGAGAAATTAAGAAAAAAAAAAAAGAGCAAAAAAGAGCGGGCAGAGGGCAGGGGTCATACTGAACAGAGCAAAGATTCAGAAAGTCCAAAGAGTATGATCGGAGGTCACGTCTCAATGCACTGCAATGCCTTAAAGCGCCAGTGACCCACAAGCATCACTACTACTCTATGGTTTGTTTTTATAAGAGGCCCAAAATTGTAAGGTCAGGCCACAAATAAGAGGAACAGACTGACTGAGAGGAAGGAGAGAGAGATGGAGGGAAAGAAGACGAGGGTTGGGGGTTGAGGTTACACATCTGGTTGTGTTAAGGATGTTTGAGATTCCTCTGTGGTCTGTTTGGGGTCTTGGTGCCAAGGGAAGGAGGGGCGAGGAGATGGGTCTATTCAGCCTGAACATTTCAAATTAAAGCATCTCCCAACCCGATTTCTCAAACACATTGACATCAACCATTAGGAGTTGGATGAGTAGTTGACTAGTCATTCAACAACTGACTACATTTGTTTTCTTTTTCTTTTTTCCCCCAGTTGTGGTTATTTCACTGTTGTGGATATATGTGTTTAGAGTTCATTTCAGCACATTGCCTTGCCCCAGTGCTTTACTGCAAAAGCAACTTTTATTCATTTTTTTTTTTTTAAATCTAAGGTAAAAATATTTTTGTGACAATAAAGCTTAGTTACTTCTAAACCCGGAACATTCCTATAAAATTCAAGAACTTTAAAAAGGGCAGAGATTTGACAGTCCATGTCTGACTCGTCAACAGCAGAAAGACAAGGACCGCAGGGAGTGCAAAGGTCAGATTTAACAATGTTTTCCACTAAAAAAAAAAAAACAGTTTTCCCTGGAGCATAGAGATCTGAGATAGTACCGCATTTACAAACATCAAAATGAGCACTTTTTTGGCTAGAAAAGCGTTTGAAGGCAGCAACAGGGAGTGAACTCGTTCAAACGTATGACCCTCACACACACACATGCACATTCCTTCCTCAGAGCAAAAATTTAATCGCCAAGAATAACAACCGGTCTTTAGTTCTGAAACCAAAGCATCCGGTTCCTACATGCATCATTTAGTTTGCATTTCAATATGTAGTTGTTCAAACAAGTCGATCTATTCATTTATTGCCTTCAATGCAAAACATAACTACTTAAATAGTCATACCTCAAAACCAACGCTCCTGACAGCCCAATGCCTTTGTTCGATCTAAAAGAGGCAAAAAAAGATGCTAAGAAAAGCAAAAACAGCTGCCATGGCAGCCTACAGCTCTATCTATGTACAATTTATTGTGAGGCAAAATTGAAATAGGGAGATATTCATCTTTATTACAATGTGGCAGATCAGACGATGATTTGAGACATGGGGTAATGTAATGAACCTGTCTACAGTGCTGTCGCTAAAAAAGAGGGCTAAGGGTAGTCATTACCCCGAGCTGTCAAACGCTGCCTCCCTCATTCACCTCACTCATAATAGAGCTTTCCTCATTACCTAAATGAATACAAATGTCTTCCTGTGAATGCCTCTGACATTCCACCTGACAGCCAGGTGTACATGGGCGGAGAGCAATTTGTTTCTGAAAGTGAGAGTTAGCTATTGTAAATGTGTGGGAATATGTGAGCGCTCGAATGCACGGGACAGGCTGTAGGTGTGTGAGATTGTACGTAAACAGTCCCAAATGACATGTTCTCAAAAGACAGCTGCATGCGGATGTGGAGGTGTAACCATTGTGCATCTGGTTTTAATACGGTCTCTATTTCTTCTGCTAGTATCTATGTGTGTCGGTCACATCTCAATGGAGTACCGCAGCTGTAGGACTAACTAGCGAATAAAATAAAAATAAATAAATAAATAAAAATAAAATAAAATAAAATAAAATAAAATAAATATAAAATAAAATAAAATAAAATAAAATAAAATAAAATAAAATAAAATAAAATAAAATAAAATAAAAAATATTGTTGAAAAAAGTTAATAGACATGTTATGCGTCAAAAAGGAGAAATGTAAATTTACTTAACCAATATGACAGATGTAATGTTAGCTGCAAACTTTGTAATTACACTACATCATCCCAGATAATTTCACGCAAAACGACAGATGAGAGGGAGGAGTGTGTGGAATCACTGGAAGCAATTTTCCACCGTCTCAGAGCGTGAAAAGCGGCTCGTCCAGGCTGCAAGATGCCCTGCAATGCACTGATCTAGAACTGGTTTGCCAAGTCAATATCCTGCCTTGATCCATGTCAGAAAAACTGTAAAACTGATTTCAGATTAGCACCTGAAAGAGAAAAGCAAAGTCTGTGGAAGAACTGCAAAGGAAGTCATCAATCCAAAAATAAAATAAAATAAAATAAAATAAAATAAAATAAAATAAAATAAAATAAAATAAAATAAAATAAAATAAAATAAAATAAAATAAAATAAAATAAATTATCAACTTTTAATTAGATAAGTGAAATAAGTCAGTTATCAAAGAACAATTTTGTCAGTTTGTCCGTCATCCTGGATTTATTTTTTCACTGAGCTCAAGAGAGGAAAGAATAAAACAAATTACACAAACCACCTTTAAATGTGGATGTCAAATTATTTACTTTATTAATATATTCAGTAAACATACTGCTAGAAAAATGTATTTGTAGGACAGCTGAGATCAGCATCACCCACTGGGCTAAGGACACTTTCGGGATGGGATCTGCAAGGGGTTAGCATTTTTATTAGTATGAAAAAGACAAAAGGACAGAGCTAAAGTCAATAATCAGATCATTTTCATAATTGAATATCTCCATTCAGCTGATTGACCTCGAGGCTCCATTCAAACAGCACAATATGTAAAGGTCATCTACAAGCGTCTGATCTCACTTCCCCTTACAGCTCAATATCTTCCTGCACCTAACATCATGTCTCTTACTTTCTGACCACATTCTCAAACGTAACACCTGCATAAATGACAACTCCATCCTGTGCATTCAAATGCAGCCTCAACTCAAGAACACTTGACAGTAAGGACCATGAAAAGGCATGGATTGAGGCACCTTAGGCTTCCTCAGAGGACTTTTAAACACAACAAAAACTGAACTAACACAGAGCTTTACAGCTATTCTTGGGTCACATAAGCCAGTGAAACTTAATATTTGTCATTTAATACTAGGAATAGTAATTATAAGGATTTATTAACGATTCCAATGATTTTTTAAAATACTTTTGAGGAGGACATATTTGGAAATACAAGACTGAAAATAACTTACATTTCGATGACGGAGTCAGATTAATTCAGTAACCACTCCAAATGATTCATGAGTGATTCACTAAAAATAACCATTCATATTTCTTTTTTTTAAATCAGACTACACCGGTTGTGCTGTATGCATGTTGTTGCATTCACTAGAAAGATGAGCTGTCTATTTGTCATCTTTCTCATATTTTTGCATTCAATTCAGAGTGAAATATATAAAAATGAAAAAAAAAAAATCTTACGGGAATCATCAAGAATTTATTAACGATTCTAATGATTTTTTTATTACTTTAAAAGGAAGAAATATATATAAAAAAATAAAAAAAACTCAAAGGATGCACTCACACTGCAGATCTGGATGCCCAAATCGGTTTGTTTGACTATATATTTTTGATGACCCGCTTACACCTTCTTTTAAAAGTGACCTGTATCCGATATCTGCATTTACACTACAGGGGCTTAACTTGACGTGCCTCAATGCATTAGACAGTGATATTAAAAGACTAAACTCTGCAAACGCTATTAATAAAGCATACTTTGTATAGTTAAGCAGATGAATCCAGAATATGAATGCAAAGACTTTAATTTATTGACAGAACTCATAGAAACATTTTTAATGCAATAGGCTAGTTTCATCCTCACATCAAAATCATTCATTAGTACCAATTCTTCACAACAGTGATTATATACACAGATCCACTGTACACATCTGTACGCATAGAGGAGAAACAATAATGTACAGTATGTGGAAAATAATGTGTTTTTTGAACCTTAAACCGCATAAACATTTCATTACACCAAATACACAAAATAATGTTCTTTTTAGCAACATCATACGACCCCTTTAATGGTCTAGCAGTAGAACTTGTGCTAAGTTAGCGTTTTAAATGAGTTTTCCTCATTAAAACCAAATGTGTTCATCAGTGATTGTATATCAAGAGCAGGGACATGTTTGTCTGCATTTTATTTTGTATTCA
This sequence comes from Sinocyclocheilus rhinocerous, assembly GCF_001515625.1. Lineage (NCBI taxonomy): Eukaryota > Metazoa > Chordata > Actinopteri > Cypriniformes > Cyprinidae > Sinocyclocheilus > Sinocyclocheilus rhinocerous. The sequence goes on along the minus strand of NW_015664186.1, from coordinate 861,377 downwards.
TATTTCATATTATTTTCACCCGAACTAATAGAGTCTCCACAAGAGTTAGCAACAGATTGAAGCGTTCGTCTGTGCACAAGCCGCCGTCACTGATAACGGCGGCAACGAGCACTCAGCACGATCTCAAAAGCAACACATTTCAGTGCCAGATCGCCTCTTATTTAACACAAACAAACCTAATTAATACTCTGCAAGTCAACTAGAGATATTTCATTTGTAATAGATATATCTGTACTGCGAGATGTTTCAAAAACCTTTGACATCCAACTCACATTAACAGGCGAATATCCGATCTGTCCGCTTACACGGCAGGCACAAATGCACATATCCGATTCATATCAGATTTATTTCCACATATGAATTGAAAACCGGCTTGAAACCGATCTGAGAATATCGGAATCCATGTGCTTTTTTCCTGCTTACATGTTCATGGGCCATATCCGATCTGTGCCACATGGGAGGAAAAAAATCGGACTTGGGTCGCTTGAACCATGCAGTGTAAATGCGGCCAAAGTAACTTACATTTTGATGACAAAAGTTTCGAGTCAAATTACTTGGTAACCACTCTGAATGATTCATGAGTGATTCACTAAAAATAACTGCTTATAAGAGTAATTTGTTTTTTAATCAGACTACACTGGTTGCGCTGTATGCATGTTGTTGCATGTAAGTATTCCTTTGAGATATATGTAACTTTACAGTGGAAAATGCTATTGAGTCAGGAAGCAAAGCAAAGAAAAGCAAAACAAAGCAAAACAAAACAGAGCAAAGCAAAACACAAAACAAAACATGCATTTAAGTATTTAAAAAAAACTGAACTGAACTGGTTATAAATAAGAACTGGTCTTCACTGGTTCCCCACCCTATTAACACACATTTCAAACAAATCACAACCATGATGGCAGAATTGGGGTCTCAAGAACACTCAGCCGGTGTATCTGAACCACTGAAACTCCTACCGATGGCCCAGATTTGTAACTATTATGTTTCCAGCTCCTAATGAACTGAACAAGCTGATTAGAGTTATCATGCACCAAGTGATCCATGCAACAATTCCAACAGCAGTTTTAATCTGTGACATTTAAGAACCAGAGAGATTGGCTCGCAGAGCGGGAATGCTACAACCAACGGGTCTATAATGCAGCTTATGGAGGGAGACTGAGAAAAAGCGGTACAACACCCACCAAGAAACACAATAGCCTACTCGATATTGACTGGTAACCACCATGAAGAACCCCTCACGAGCCTCAATAGAAATGATATTCGTGATGAACAATTTTTTGTGGTAACAAAATCAATCAATAAACCTGAAGCCGGATTCCTATTAGATTAAGATCTTTTCTCTCATTGTTTTGTGCACAGAGCAATGTGAATGGTACTGTTATGTATTTCCTGTCAGTCGAGGTTTTTACACATGCTCTAATGCACCTTTACAAACAGACATCTGAATTCTATTTGGCAATGTTTTTGAAACATAAATAGTTCTGCCGTTTTCAGTTACAATGTTTTATAATGACATAAAATACAACAGAAAACAGACTGTCGGTGTTTGTTATAGAGACAAGCAAAATGACAAAAGAAAACCTTTTTAAACTCTCTTTTTAAACTTTTCTCAATGTTTGTAGGAACTATCCACACCCTGTCCTTTAAACTATTTGAGTGAACAACTGTTTTTGAAGGTGTATTTGTCTGTGCTCTAGGGCTGGGCGATATATCGAATATTAGCGATAATATCGCAATAATTTTGACGACGATGTCAAATTAGAAAATATCGTGAATATCAAATATTTCAAATTCAAGCATACTTTCCCAAAAGAACTTGCCGAACGTCCAAAAAAGGAGACAACATGTTATTGCGGACTGCTCTACACGCCTCTACTACGCGAGCTTTCATGAGTGCGGTTGCCAGATATCAATAGTTCATATCCCCGAATCACAGTTTCGCTGTTACAAGCATACATTTTCTGCCCAGTGTTATGGCAATTTGGAATTACTATTAGGAATTTCACTGTTATAATATTTTTCATTTGTTTTACCAGTTTTCATAATATAGACAGAGAGAGTGCATAAGTCTTTGGTATATATATTATATATAGTATATATTATACTTGAATACCTATGTGTTCCAGCAACTAGCTCCCCATCTGAGAGGGTTTTTAGTGCCAGTGGGAACATAGTTTCATGCCACAGAGCTTCTCATAAACCAGAGACAGTTGAGAGACTTGTGTTCTTAGCTAAAAACTTGTA
>NW_015664186.1:849570-859120 GCF_001515625.1 Sinocyclocheilus rhinocerous | reverse complement strand
TTTTAACTGCTTAAATTTGCACTAAACATTTTGTATTTACTTTGTAACAATAACTTCTAAATTGTTTTTGTTGTTTTTTTTTTTAATTGGGGCAAAATAAATTCATGTTTTTTTATTATTATTTAAAAGCAAATGCAAACATATCGAGATATATATCGAATATCGTAAAAATTTTGTTTAGTGCCAGTGGGAACATAGTTTCATGCCACAGAGCTTCTCTTAAACCAGAGACAGTTGACAGACTTGTGTTCTTAGCTAAAAACTTGTAAAAAATACTTATCCCAGTTTTATTATTTTCCCCAGTTGCACAGTGTAAATTGTGAATTGCATGCACCAAAAAAGTGGCCCGAATGCACTTCCTGTACTTGTTTTGCGCTACTTCACATATACACGTGTTCATTTAATAAAAAGCAGTAAGTGATCACTTGGTCTAGATTTTTTTTTTAACTGCTTAAATTTGCACTAAACATTTTGTATTTACTTTGTAACAATAACTTCTAAATTGTTTTTGTTGTTTTTTTTTTTAATTGGGGCAAAATAAATTCATGTTTTTTTATTATTATTTAAAAGCAAATGCAAACATATCGAGATATATATCGAATATCGTAAAAATTTTGACAATATCGAGATATAATTTTTTTATATATATCGCCCAGCCCTACTGTGCTCCCGTCCATGTGTTGATCAGATCAGGGAACATGAGCGGTACGTAGTTGAAGCAGAGTGAAGTTGCATGTTTTTGCCTGGAGCACAGAGATATTTTTTGTCGCTCTCGCTCCAAGATCACTCCAATACCACTCCAATATGAGCATTACACTTAACAGCTAATACTGCAATTGCATGCGAACAGGAATTCACCGAGGCCTTGTCTGAAGGCTGCGTTTGTCCATACAATGAAAGTCAGTGGGGTCCAGTGATGATTTGGACCCCACTGATTTTTATTAGGGGTGGGAATCTTTAGGCACTTCACGATCCGATTCCGATTCCGATTCTGGGATTCACGATCTGATTCCGAAACGATTCTTGATCTACATTTTTTCCTAATTAATTATTCTGCTGAGCAAATACATCTTTACAACTTTACATTTTAACCAAAACTGCAGTGGGTTAGGGTTAGGAAGCACACACTGTCAAGCAATGCGCACATGTCTCACAGCGCTAGACTTGTGCAGTATTCGGTAATGCAATATATCAGAAATAACATGAGGGTAAGTAAAGGATGACAAAATTTAGATTTTTGGGTGATCTATCACCTGTAAGTGTTATTACAGTGGTAAATGCTATTGAGCAACCCAGAAAACCCGGAGTGGAGGGATTCCTAAATAATCTTTTATCAGATGGCTGGCGGTGACAGTCGTGAGAGACTTGAGTTTCTGACAATCTACTGGTTAAGAGACGTATCGTCAAATCTCTGTGACGATACATCGTCGTATCGATGTATCGAACACAGCACTACTGAACACTACAGTAACACCGCAAACCAGATTGCAGTGCATTTTTGTGCACAATGTTTTTCAAAACTTATAGGCCTGCTGGACTGTTACAGAAACCCTTTTTTCCAACAGCACTGCAATCAAGAGAGAAAACTTCAAAAGGAATTTTATTCACCCGCATGTTCCAAACTGGTTTGACTTCGTTTCTACCACGGAAGGAGGAGAAATTCCATGGAATTACAACGAATAGAGACTGAACCATAAAAGAGTGCAAAAGCACCATACAAATTGTCTAATGTACAGAAGTTATACAACATTTCTTGAAGAGCAGCAAAAAAAAAAAAAGTATTAATTATAAGTATTATAAATATTGTGAAATATTTTTAGCCTTTGAAATAACCATTTTCTATTTAAATATATTTTAAAATATGATTTATTCCTGTGATAGCAAAGCTGAATTTTCAGCAGCCATTACTCCAGTCTTCAGTGTCACGTGATTCTACAGAAATCATTCTAATATGCTGATTTGGAGCACGAAACATTTCCTATTATGTTGAAGATAGTTGTGCTGATTCATATTTTTGTGGAAAACATGACACAACATCTTTTTTTTTTTCAGGATTCTTTCATGAAAAAGTAAAAAAAAACAGCATTTACCTACTTGACAGAAATCTTTTCTACAACTACAAATGTCTTTAATGTCACTTTTGATCAATTTAATGCATCCTTGCTGAATAAAAGTTATTATTCACTGATAATCAAGAACTTCAAATATTCAAACATTCAGACCAGTTTTTTTTAAGACAAAATTACTATTTAGCTTCAAAAGTCTTGGGATGTAGTGCACAAGTTGTATGGACCACTCGTATGATACTTTTATAGGGTGTTTTAACTAATAATCTGCAATTCCCATCCATTGCATTTACATGCAGAAAAGAGTGACTTTTCTCAGAATTTCTCCTTTTGGGTTTCACAGAAGTCATACTGGTTTGGAACAACATGAAGGTGAATAAATTATGCCAATTTTCTTTTTTGGGTGAATCTCTTTGAAGTCAACATGAAACTGCATTCATAATCCATTTTACTACCATAATGTGATCGTTTACTTTTGTTGTTGTTTTTTTTTTTTTTTTGCAGTGAAATCGTATGTTCAACAAAGAAAGATTATTTTGGATTGACTGACTAAATTATGAAGACAATTTTTTATTCTTTGGAATAATGTGCACCAATGAATCATGCCTAATAAGACTAATCACATGTATTAACGCTGTAGTGAGAGGAATGATGACATTATTGCTCTTTTGAGAATTAACATAAATTAGATTCAAAAGACCTGGATATGCATGAAAAAAGCAGCTACCCAGAGCTTGCATCAGGAAGAGGTGCTATGGCAACACTCACAGCTTTTCTTCTTGAAACAAAGCTCAAGTCCCACGCTTAACTAGCCACACGTGTGTAAACGCTGGTGAAAACGAGCTGTCAGCGTCAAAATTTTGGAGCAGTCGATGCCGACTGAGCAAACCGCTGATCGTGTTTCCCTCAGGCCAAAACAACAAGCCTGACAACCTGCTGTAGCAAGATGCTGCCCTTTAACACTGATCTCAGACCAGCTTTGATGTTTCTGCTATTATAGTAAGTAAGAAGACCTTGGGAGGGCAACGTCAACTTGAACAAAGGAGTCTAAAGCACTGATTTCACACCAACATAATCCTTAGACTTCAGAGTAGATGCCATTTTTAATTTGAAGAGAAAACAAGGACGTAAATTCGGGTTGTTACTAGGGGTGGGAGGGAAAAAAATGGCAATTTTTTTCTTCAATGATTCTGAATCCATTCTGAAAGCGGCTTTTATGATGCAAAATTAATGTACACAACAGTCAGTTATGTCTTAAGGAAAGGACATATGATATGTTAAAATCAATCTGTGCACAATATATACTGAGAGAGAGAGAGAGAGAGAGAGAAAGAGAGAATTTGATTAATTACATAATATATGGAACTGAAAATCAGATAATTTAGTTACTAAATCTTATATAACATTAGCAGGTTTTCAGTTCCATATATTGAGAAAAGATGAAGGAAGAGGACGTGCGCATATACACAATCACACATACGAGTGGCAAAGCTTGTGGGTTTGAGCTTTTCGGTTTGAATGCAAACCATATCAAATGACAAGCAAATGCTTTCCTTCAGATTTTATCCCAGGTTTGGAAAAAGCAGAACTCAAGACTGATTTGATTGTACCGAGGTTTGAGTAGGAGGACTTGATTACAGAGAACCGGACAGACTCCATGGCTGGAATTTTCTGGAATTACGTCCTCTGTCGGATTTCATGTCTGTACGGTCTGCGTAAGAACTGAGATAAACAAGCGCGAGAATAGCGAGTAAGAGAACAACAAAACATCAACATCTCAAACTATGAGACTCACATGACCACATTCATACAGGCCCAGGAAAACAAGCACACTTTAATAGTGTTCTTCTCTAATAAAACATTGATTGCATCCTGTAATAGAGGAGGTGGTTATTACTGCCATTAGTGAGATGATGGAACCAAAACAATAGTAAACTGCAGATACAATAGAGCATCTTCAATATGTGTGCGTGGGTCACGTTTTAGCCCACAACGAGAGGACTAAATGTCCCCAAAAAGATACTAAAATCTGAAATTATCAACATCACCAGTGGTCCCCATGAGGAAAACAGGTTCATAAACATACTAAATAAAGTCTTCATGAAAACACAAACGCTTTTCGTGAGGGTTAACACCATTAGCTCAGTAGAAAATCAACAGAAGTCAATGAAAAGTCCCCAACATGACAGAAAACAAATGTGTGTGTTAGGCAGATCTCGGAAAGCCACCTATAAGGCAGCCTTGAGCAAAACTTGCCCAATTAACCACCCAGAGAGCCCAGTCTCATTTGAGAAGTACAGAGAGAATGTGAGAGTGAGAGATTCACCCCACCGCCTGAGGACTGGGGGCAAAAGGTTGTGACCAAGAAGCCTGGGAGAGATTCCGACACATCCTGCTCGCTTTCAAGTATTCAAGCACACACACATACAAGCACTATAACTCTTCACACAGGAATCACAGTTTAAGATGTAATAATTTCCTGGGAGGGATTCTTTTTTTAGACAGACACCACAGAGAGTGAAAATTACTGGAGATGGAGTGATAATGAGATTGGAACATGTTGCAGGCTGGATACGAACTTACATAATCCATGTGAGCAGTGCAGGCATTTTTACTTAAAAATTGTATATAATATATATATAGGAAGGCTGGGGTTATTAATTAAAAACAGCAGTGTAGTCGTGTCTAACACTAAGCACAAACAACATATTAAAAATTCTGTTTTTATGAACTTGAGTTTCAGAAAGAACAAAAACAATGACACAGGAGGATAATGTATGAGCCGGTAATACGTGTACAGATAGCAAATTGAGTGTGTCTGTGTGATGTGTGTGTGTGTGTGTGTGTGTGTGTGTGTGTATAATGTATATACATTTGATTTAAGCTTTGTACAATGCTGGGGAAGCTACTTTGAAATTGTAGCTTGCTAAAATAGTTCAAAAATAGTTCAAAGCTAATTTTAAAAAGGTAGTTAGTTACAAGCAGCTACAAGTATAGCTAACTACATTGAAGCTTTTGAATTAGAGCAGAATGTCAATTAGCATAAACTAACTTCAAACAAAAGCCACCTTTTCATTGCTTACATAGCGATAGCAGGTAGTTACTGCTAAATATCAGTAAGCAGGTACTGCTAAATGGCAGTATTTGACATTTATTTTGCTACAAAATATTTATTTTGCTACAAAAAAGATTAAGAAAAATTTGTGATGATTTAAATGAGTAGAGCGCATTTGATTATTGCGTCATTTGTCTGATTGCGCAATATAACAAAAATGTTATGTTGCTATGCTAACACAGTGATAGCAGTCAAATAGTTTGCTAGATAGCATATCTAACTTAAAATTTTTTCAAACTGAGTAGATTGAAATGCTAAAAAGACACTCTAGTAGAGCGCATTTGATTACTTCATCTCGATCAGTTGCAGGGCTGCTTGCACAATTTGTCATGAACGTTGTTGCGCTACTTGTTAGAACCACTTTGAAAACATCCGAGCTACTGTCACACTGTTGAAAAATGTAGTTAAGTCAGTAGTGTCGCTACGGTCTGTGGTGTAGGGGTGCGAGAGCGTTCGTGTTTGTGTCTGAATTTCCTCATTACATCTAAAACTGCAGTTTTCCATCTTGGCTGTCATAAAGTGTGTGAGTGTGTGTGCCCCTGTTTTAGAGCAAGGCATTCAATCAAACCAAAGCAGAGAGCATACACACATTCATCACTGTTTACCAGCGACTCCCTGATGAAGTGTGTGCCACACCGATGACAACACACACTCATAAGCTGACACTACAGTATGACGTTCACTTGACAAACTGCATATACACACAACCACGAATAAATTCACAAGCAACACACGCACATGATGGAGAACACCCATGAGGAACATGATTCTTCCCTCTCTCTTGTTAATTAAGCTGGGATCTATATGGGAAAGCTGCTAATTGTAGTTATGTTCTCTGCACTGATTAAAATACAAAAGCGCCACAGAGAGCTAATGAGAGCGAGAGAGGTAGTGAACGTACATGTGCGATTCAGCTCCGGGAGGGAACTCTTTGTTCATTCTGTTACTGCACCTGAGCGCACTCATTTCACTCCATTATAAAACAAAACCGGCTAGCAAGAGAGACGTCTGTGAAACTGATAAAGAAGGACATAAATTGGACTTAAAAGAAAGTTTGTCCGCAATGGCTGTCTCCATTGATTTCCAACTGGCTCTAAACTTAATGAGCTCAAATGCAAGATCATTGGACACTGAGAGCGTGAACTGGCTGTGTATAAAGGAGATTTACTCTTAACCACTTTTTATTGGGTGTGTGCGGTTTGCATTCATTCAGGGCTTTTTGTCAGGTCACTGAATCGGTGCGTCTTGGGTTAAGCTGGGTTAAGTTAAGTTGGGTTAAGTTAAGTTAAGTTAAGTTAAGTTAAAATAAAATAAAAGATTTTACAGACTTGAAAACTTTTTTGAACATGCAGTCCCTAAAAGTTTGTGCCTGGCTGTCAGAAGCCATGAGAACTCTTCGGCCAGAAAAAAATTACAGAATCTATAAATATCCAATAATATCATGCGGTGCATGTGATGTCATAAAAGGAAGTACATTCTGGTTTTCGGTCTGCAGGCACGATAAAGATATGTGGACAATCTTCTGGAACTGTCAGTCAAATTCCCCAGAGGCAGAAGTCTTCTCTCATAGAAACAAGACTTGACTGGGATTCTCTGGGGACTTCCAAAAGAACCGCCACAGTTTGTTTGTTTTTTGGTCCATTCTCCCCCTCTTTCTTTTATTTCCTTCCTCTTTCTATTCTGCCCACAATCATTTCTCTTTCTCCCAAGTTCCACTTCCCACAATCTCTTTCTCTGACTTCTGATTGACCTCTCCATCCCTCTCTTTCTTCTATTAAGCCTGCTCTCTGGACCTCAGATAGCCCTCCAAATAGTCTAGTTGTCGCATGGTGTCTTTTCTGCGCATTAAGCATTGCGCTTAAACAGGAAAACTCTCTTTAAAGCCCTGTCTCTCAAACTCCAGGACTCCTGTCCTCAAGCCAATTAAAAGTTGGTGTTTGTATCCAGTAGGTTGCAGGGTCACTCCGAAGGCAGGAAAATGGAAATTGGTCTGTGTATATGTATGTGGGTTCAATGTGGAGACTCAAGCTTTGCTCCTAAACCTAGCAAGGTGCTGCATTCCTTCTATGGGAGCATCCCAAATCATACAAAGGCTGCATTTATGAAGCCCACAGGAGAATCAAATTGATTTAAATACAGGCAATGAGGCTGGGATGTTGCGATATGTATGCATAATCAGCATTTTAGAATGATTTCTGATGGATCATGTGAGACTGAAGACTGGAGTAATGGCTTCTGAAAAAAATTACATTTTAAAATATATTTTAAAAAATTTAAATAGTCCATTTTAAACTGTTTTACTGTATTTTTGAGCACATAAATGCAGCCTTGGTGAGCACAAGAGACATCTTTCAAAAAAATTAAAAATTGTAGCAACCCCAATCATTTGAACAGTACTAAATTATTATTATTATTTTTATTATTTAGTCATTTATCAGATGCTTTTATCCAAAGCGACTTACAAATGAGGACAACAGAAGCAATCAATTGTAGTATTAAAACAACATCCAAATCTAAAAGCTAAAACTTTATAAATACTACCTATACATATTTTAAAAATAAAGAGATTAAATAAAAATGACAAATGCATACAACAAAATTCCAAAACTTAACATTTAAATAAAAAATAAAGCTAAAAACAATTCAAAATATTAAAGAAAAAAAGGTATAAGAGTATAATAATGATTCTAACATAACACTAAGCCAAACACCAAAAAAAAAAAAAACAACAATGTACAACCACACACACATACATATATACGTATATATACATACACATTTATAAATTCAATATATATATTATTTCATTTCCATTTAGTTTGTTGAAGTATTAAAATAACTCAAATTAAATAGAACTAAAACCTTAATCAAAGACCCATACAGACATAATAAATTCAGACATAATTTAACTAAAATTTAAATAAATAACAAATACAAATAATACAAATCAAATGACAGTAGTTCATCAGTAATCCTAAAAAATAACACTGCCAAACACACGTTAAAAAACAACAACTTACTTACACATAGTAAGAAATGGTTATAAAAACTGAAACAGAAGCGAAACAAGTAATAGGAAGAAATAGAACATCATATTAAATGTATTTACATATTTTACAATGATTATTGAAAAGCTATTACAATAACCATATTTTATTTTTTTAAAAAGCATATCAACATAAATGATTGATGTAAAGTCATGTACTTTCATAACTTCATTACAATTTATGTAATCAAAGTGCAACGCCCTTGTTGTAGCCCAGCGGTTGATTGACAGGTGAGTAGGAGGTCCTTCAGCATGCATGGGTCTACCTCCAGATGTGCGCTGAGTCATTGGATCACAGAACATTTTGGACAATGTTTACACCTGTATTTAGCTGCCCACTTGTGATTGGACCCCAGGCAGATGTTAATAAATACCAGTTGTAATTGGGTTCATATCAGCAACAAGACACATATTCATTACCAAGATGGTAAATTAACAATAATCACACTCATTAACACACTTGAAGACACAAAGCCTACATTCTTCTGCATGTGGAATATTTTGGAGCAGTGGGTATTTCTCAGTCCAGCACATGACCATGCAGAGAGATTTCTTCCGGAAGGATATCAAAATTTGGGAATTTGGATGTAAGCCAGGACAGCTCATACTTCTAGTGTTTATTTCTGTTTCCACTGTGCCCCGGCCTCTTTCAGCCTTCTGATCATCCACAGTCATTGTTTGGCTTGTGAATCCGGTAGCTCAAGAGATTCATATACTCAGTGGCTATTGTTAATCAACAAAACCCCATCAAAGACCGCGAGTCGCGACCCGAACCGCACTCGCATTAAATCTATTACATCAGGTAAGCAAGATTATTTATTTTATCATGTAACACAAGCAATCAAACCAACATTAGGCATTCTGAAAAACAGACATGCAGCGCAACATGATAATTAACAGAAAAAAAGATGAGAACGGGCATCCTTTCTGTAAACAACACAAAACTTTTGCCTATCATCTTGTGATCACTCTGCCAGGCTTTTGAACAAATGTGCATTGGCTAAATCACATCATACACACGCTTATAATTCTTCATAAATTAAAAGAACATTCAAATATAAGCCGTTACTGTTAAATGCGATTGCCGTTATTATTGAATTTCATTAGTCCCAGTTTTGATTGATGCACGGCCGTTAACGGAAAAGTGAGCAAGACACCACAGTTACAAAATCATGATTATGGTTAAATAAGGAAAGACATATAACCAAATCAGGCTACATTTATTTTCATACTAAATATCTCAACACACATCATTGGATATGACATTAAGCGCGACTTGTGTAGATTAATTTAGTAAAAAAGGCTTGCCTACTTTCTTTGGCG
>NW_015664186.1:840769-849551 GCF_001515625.1 Sinocyclocheilus rhinocerous | reverse complement strand
TAAGGTTAAATTATGCCTACGTCTTTCTTTGGCCTGCGCTCTGGAAGTGATCTGTTAATTCTGCTAAACTTTAAATAAAACTGAATCTAAAACTGAAACTAAACTATATAAAAACTAAATAAAAATGTGTTCACAAAATAAAAACTAAACTAAAACTAACAAAAATATGAATGAAACTAATAAAAACTAACTGAATTTTATAGCAAATTGGAAAACGATATTAAAATAAAACGAATTAAAAAATTCAAAACTATAATAACCTTGGTACTAGGTTCACAAAAGAAAAAAGCAGCAGCTCTGATTTTGAGAAGTGATATGTGGCTGCGCTCCACTTCATTTATTTTATATACTACATACTAAAAGAATGTACGATTGTTTATCGTACTGCCATGTAAAAACTGGCAGAGCCCCTTATCTTTTACTATTTACAAGCGCATAGCAGCATTAGCATCCAGCTAAATGGATTACGTTCAAAATTATTAAATAATATGATGCTACATACACTACCATTTAAAAATGCAGGTCAGTAAGATTCTTTTTTAAAGAAATTAATACTTTTATTCAGCAAGGATGCATTAAATTGATCAAAAGTGACATCTTTGATACAAAAGATTTCAGTCAAATAAATGCTGTTCTTTTAAACTTTTCATTCATCAAAGTAACCTAAAAAATGTATCATGGTTTCCACAAAAATATTAATCAGCACAACTGTTTTCAAAGTTGATAATAGTAAGAAATAACAAAAAGAAGAAATTTTAAATAATAATAAGAATTACACACTGAGGAAGGCTTTGAGCCGAAACGTTTGTGTCTTTTCCCATCAGTAATGAATGTAAAATAAAAGAAAAAAGAAGATTGTTCTCGTGAGTGCGGATCATAATTTCCTATACTAAATAATAATAAGAATAAATGTTTCTTGAGCAGCAAATAAGAATGATTTCTGAAGGGTCATGTGACACTGGCGTAATGAATGCTGAAAAAAAATCAGCTTTGCTGTCACAGTAATAAATTACTTTGTTATGTGTAATTAATTATTGCTTTTTTTTTTTTCAAATAAATGCAGCCTTAGTAAGCACAAGACTTTTGAATTGTAGTATGCAGTATAAGTAAATATGCAATGCTGCAAACACAGAAACCAAACGATCAACAAAAAGTCCCATTGATCATCATGACTGAGCAAGATAACAGTGCAAAATTTATATGACAAAAAATTGTAGTATCATGTCACATCTGGTTAGGATAGAGTATTTATTTAAAAGCAATAGTGGCAGCTTTCAGATCTTCAGGCAAATTTCACATTCTTCTTTAATCGCAAAAAAACTCCTCTTATTCAGTGGCCCAATGGGGTTATGGGCAATAATAGCCCAAAAAGCATGCTTGGTACTACAAAAATCCAACAAAAAATAGGTTATATAACCCCAGCACCATACTAGTTTTAATATACTGCAATTTGGGATGCACTAACTCTTAAATCTTGCATGCTATTTAGTGTGGATAGTGTGCGAATAACACAAGATGATAAGAGATGAAGTGAGGTACAAACATAAGGTGGTCAGCTGATCATTTAGTATGACATACACACTAAATTAAATCTTACAGAGTGACTTACAGTGGTGTATCACACTAGGGAAACTTGATTTATTGGATTCAGAAATGCACTGTCATGCATTACACTACTCATTGGCCTCTCTCGTCCTGTCTCACTTCTCCTCCCAACCCATCTCTGTCACACACACACACGAACACTCCAAGTTAATTTACATAACCAAGTTCACAAAGCCAGTTTAATAATTTGGCCTCCTGGCCAGCTGCCTGCCACAAGCGCCATTCCATTGTTGGGTTCTTATTAAATATCTCACATTCCGTCCCGGGCTGTGAGCCGGCCACTAACTAATTAAGGCTGAGGCACTGGAGGAAAAGACACACACACACACACACACACTGACTCACAGAAGAACATATCTAGTTATCCTCAGTGCTGCTCATTTCCATTTGCTGTATCAGTTTGTGTATTTCTTTGCTATATAAGTGCAGCAACTCTATGGCAGTAACTCAATCCTTATATTTAGTTTGTCATTACTCAAACACTTTACAGCATTTGCACTGACTTCAGGGTTAAATATGGCTGGCAGACAACATTTAGCCTCTCTGAAATAACAATACAGATTGTTTTGGCTTCTGGCTGTCAGATACATATGGTGGTTGCAATGGAGTAGAGTATTAAAATGAGGCGGTTAAGCAGAGAGGAGTCTGTGAAGCTCAGTTGTGTTTCTGTAACAGTAATGGACATGGGGAGCGTCGGCATGCTGGGACATGAATGCCGAAAAATCGTTGCACGGAGCAGGGAAACGTGCCCAGTGTCTTTGTGTGTAGGGTGTGTATGCGAGTGAGAGGAGGTTAGTGTGAATTCAGGTCAAATTAACATGTGACCACATGCACTCGTGTACATGTATCTTTTGTGTAAATGCACGGTGAATCTCAGAAAAACAAAAAATGTCAAAACCCCTTCCAGGTCATATTTCACTCCATTATTTTAAGTTGTGAGATAAAAAAAGTTAATTATTTTTTTATTAAAATAGTTAATTTAAGAATTATGAACTTATTTATGATGCATTTATGCATTATTGTAATATTTATTGTACCTCATTTGTATATATTTAAATTAAATAAATGTACAACATCCAGATTCATTACGTAATTTTGGGCAAAAATTTGTTGAAAACAATTTTACAATGCAAAAAATCTTTACTTCTGTTAAATAAATATGTAAATGCATAAATACATTCAGGCTTATTACAGTTGAGAATTTTGTCAAAAAATGTGTTTAAATAGCACAAAAAAAGTTTCACAATGAAAAAAAAATCTTTGCTTCTGCAAAATGCAATAAAATAAACAAATCATGCATTATTGTAGCATACTGCCTTCATACAGATTTAAATAAAAAAAATAGTATTTTTAAAACAAAAGATAAACTATCACAATAATGAAAATATAAGGAAATAATGTTAATAATTGTGATTACATTAATAAACAAACAAATAAATACACTATACATACATGCATATTTACATGTAACAATATAAATATAATTGAAAAAAATTTATTTTTTCCTTTTTGTGAATGTAAAATGTAAAGTGTTGAATGTAAAAACCTGGGCATGTTTTCATTTACTAATTAGGGCAAAATAAAAAATAAAAATGAGGAAAATCAAAAGGAAAATAAAAAGGGCTCACATACACATCATGAGGAAAATATAATGACCATTTAGATGCTTTCTCAAAGTGACACAGGTAAAACATCCATAAATACATCCACATAAAAAAAACAGGCTGTTATTTGTTTCTCAATGGTCCATTAAAGAAGTAAGGCATAGTCACACCTGCTAATGGCTTCCACCCACATACCCCTTTAAACAGGGGCACACACACTAGAGCAATCAGGCGAGCTATCATAGCCCTGGGGAAACATGATTCACGGAGTCATTAACGGAAGTGACATGAATCAACCTCAATCAGATGTACAGTAGAGCAGCACACCTAACCGTATTTATCAGGTGTAATATCTGACAGTGGGCCGGACTCAGCACGTTTGCCTCCCAGAGTGTGTGTGCTGTTAATCTCTTGTTATTGTGATACATGATTAGCTCTGCAGGTGAACGGTTAAAGGAGACATAATTTCCAGAATAGAGCTGCGCCATTGCAGCTCGTACCCTGCTAAAAACATCTGTTATGGTTCTGATTATCATGTTTATCGCCCTGAAATCATGCGGTTTATACCATATGAGTTTAAACTTCTGATATACGGTTTTCTGAGTGCACACATCCGAAGCACATGGACAGAAAGCGGCCACCACACAGCATGTGAGTACTAAACTAAGTTATCATTCACACACAAGTTTACGTTAAAAACACACGAGTTACAAAAACAGTCAGTTATGTCTGTGAAGGTAAACTGCTGGGAAATAAATCGCATGCTTATTTTAGATCTAAATAGTGTTCTGTGCTCGTCTGTGCAGACAAGCGTTAATTTCGTTGATGAATAATTTTCGTCATAATTCTCGTCAACGACATTTTTTTCACTGACGACAACGAGACGATAACGAACTAAAACTCTTTTTGAATGACAAAAACTATGACGAATATTTATTGACATTTTCGTCAACGAATAAAAACGAGACGAAAATATTAGGGAGGGACGATTTGGGAAGAGATTCATTCAGAACGAATGCTCCGTGGTTCGGAGGTTAGATGCGTACATATGAACTGGCGGGACATAAGCTAAAATACATTTGCTGCCCGTCGCATAAAACGTTCAAAAATGTCAATATGTGGGAGTAAGAGAAGAGCAGACATATGGATAAATCTGACGACGCAAGAGAGAACTAATTTCGGTCCGGTTTTCTGAGCGCAGACACTAAAGCATACACACACACAGAGAGCGCGTCTCACAGCGCTAGTACTCTTTCGCTTCACATGAACGGAGAATTACACACAAAACTCTCTTGTCTCCTCTGAGGCTGGGACTGTAAATAGTGTTCTGTGCTCGTCTGTGCAGCCAACCACTGAACAGTTAGCATGTTTTGCTCAAACTTTCGCCATGGCATTAGAACTGGTACACCATTGTCACTTGCGAAAACACAATGACAGCGCCGTGGATGGAAACTTAGAGGTTAAGGGGCGGTAATATTATAATGAGATCCCTTTGCCACGTCACCAAGGGAGCGAAATCAGACGCGCTCGTTTTCTCAGACGCTTGCAGAAAAAGGCTTACCTAAACAAAGTTACTGGGTTAATCTTAAAACGTCTTAAATCTTAATCTTAAAATCTTTAAACGTTTCCTTGGTTGGTAGATGCACCGGTGACCTGATTATAGCACTTAAAACCTGGAAAAGTCCGATTTTCATGATATGTCACCTTTAAGACGCAGAGGTGTTGATGCCTCTATGTGCGATCATCCGTTTTCAACTTGATCATCAGGGCCATGTTCCACTTTGAGTCCATAAAAAATCAGATTTTTTTGAGTGAAGGCTTTGTTTTAGAACTATATCTGGAATAAATAGTTACAGACCTGTTTTTCCTAGCCATTGTGTTTTATGTTAACTCTGAAAGATAAACAAGAAAGAAATTGAAACGATGTTTGTGTTATGGGAGGAAAGATGTTCTGTGGTTTCAGTCTGTCCAG
Organism: Sinocyclocheilus rhinocerous; assembly: GCF_001515625.1. Classification (NCBI taxonomy): domain Eukaryota; kingdom Metazoa; phylum Chordata; class Actinopteri; order Cypriniformes; family Cyprinidae; genus Sinocyclocheilus; species Sinocyclocheilus rhinocerous. Next base: position 844,370 of record NW_015664186.1, on the reverse strand, counting down.
GCCAGAACTGAACACAATGTACTTGATAACAAGTCCGTCAACAGTTTGTTTCAATAATATACTAAGCAAGCACAAATGTAATACAGAATCTGTGTTATAATATAATATAATAACAAATATAACACAAAATCCAGTGTCAGGTATGTCTGGTGGATTTGGCAGCGTGTTGAGTAGACAACAAAAAAAAGAAAAAAAAACCCTTGTGGCGTGTCGTTCAGCCGGTTCTGTTACTGGAAAGCTGCAGAAGTCATTTTTAGACATAGAACTCTTTCCATAGTTTGTGAAACTGTGACTGCTGCTTAAGCTCAACACAGACAGACAGAAAAATAACAGTCAGCCCAAGCTGTAAAAAACTGGTTAATGTTACATTTAAAAAGATTGTTAGGAATTCAATGCAGAAAAATATGGTGACAGTATTTCAGGCATTACATGATGGTATTATTGTGCCTGTTTATTTGACTATATATTTTATTAATTGATATAACCTTAATATAAAGCCTATTTCAAATGTAAAAATCTACTTGCTTTACCACAGTAAAAGAAGTTGTGAATGCAGTCTGAATATGATGATGCAAAGATTGTGTAGTGCAAATGATTGGATTCATCTTTCAAACACACAGCATGAATTGTGTAGTCCGGTTCTCTTATGAGTCAGTTCTTACAATGAATCTTTCAAAAAAGACTGCCTGTCTGAATCAATCACAAAACACCACAGAGTAACACAAATATGAAACAATAACTAAATAACATAAAATGCAGCGAAAAACACCCAACAACTGATCTAAACTGAAGTAAAAAAAAGAAAAAAAGAAAACGAAACAACCAGTATCCAAATAGAATATAATCAAATATGATGCATCACACTGGGACTTCTGGGAATTACATTTGACTGTTTTTCATCATTTAAAAAAGGTAAATTGTAAATGCAAATCTTTTTTTTTTTTACTGTTAAAGAATGGTCTTGTCAAATATTATACCGATTTTCCATTTAATTATTTGGTGATTCACTACCACTTTGGGGTCAGTTTTTTTTTTTTTTTGTCTTGGAAAGGAAGCATTTAGCTAGAAAGCATTAAATTGATCAAAATTGACAGTAAAAAGATTTATAATGCTACAAAAGATTTTATTTAAAATAAATGCTGTTCTTTTGAACTTTGAACTATTCATCAAAGAATTCTGACAAAAATGTATCACCATTTCTACAAAAATAATAAGCAGCACAACTGTTTTCAACATAGCTAATAACAAGAAATATTTCTTGAGCAGCAAATCAACATTAGAATGATTTCTGAAGGATCATGTGACACTGAAGCCTGGAGTAACGCAGTAATGGCTGCTGAAAATTCAGCTTTGTCTTTACAAGAATAAATGGCATTTTAAATATTTAAAAACAGATTATTAAAATTTTTTATAATATTTCACAATATTAGTTTTACTGTATTTTTGATCAAATAAATGCAGCCTTGGTGAGCATTAGACACTTTTCAAAAACCAACTCCACACATTTTGAAAGTACAAACCAACCTACAAGTTTTTAGCATTTATACATTTTGTTCCATTTAAATTTCTGAACAGTTTTACAGCAAAGAGTGTCAGACAATGAAAAACAAGCTCATAACTGAACCAGAAAGACTAAAGTGCATGCGTGTGAATGTATAAAAGGGAACAGGCTGGCTTTAATGAGAGAGATGGAGTCGGTGAAGGTGCGTGTTTGAGTACATAAAGCTTCAATGACACCGGAGAGGTGAGTTAAAAGCTGTGAAATGCAGCCTCCCTGTAAAGAAGCATAATTGCAGGAAATGACCAGTAGGACTGTGGAATACAGCCAGTGAACACATGGCATTCAACAGAAGTTCACATCTCCTAAACACACCTCTGCCTGCGTACCTCTTCACAGAATAAACAATAGCGTGGGAGTGATCCGAGCTGATCGCATTCCTCAGATGTCTATAAGACAACCTTCTGCTCCATTTGGAAAGAAAAAGACAAGCCCCGTAATTACAGAAGGAACACACTACGATTGTGACTATCAAAGCAACAAAAAGAGACAGAGAGGTCAAAGGTCAAACCCGTCAGACCAGGGGAGGTGGAGCCAGAACCCTGCTGAGAGTTTCGGTACAGATGGTCGTCATGGAGACAGAAGCGTGGCCGTTCCATAGCTGCTGGTGTAATGGAGAAGTTTGAAAGCTGACAGCTCTGACAGGCGTGGAGTCTAATCTCACTGCCCACTGGTTCCAGGTTCACAAAAATGTATTGAAATTTCTTGAGTGTGGGAGACATTTAAATACATTTGGAGAGAAAAAACAGTCTAGCGAGAAAAAATATATAATTTTTTATATAAACAGTGTTGGCTAAAGCAGATTAATCTCTGAGAGGTCTGACCAAAATGTTGTTGTGGGTCGGAGGAGGATGATGACGATGATGAAGGTTTTGAAAGGTATGGGGAAAGAACTTGAGTGGAGAAAACGCTGCTCCGAGTTGTGATGAGACAGACACCATCATCACAAATCCGGTTAAGGCTCCAGTTGGTGTGAGGAGAATTGATTTGTGTGTGTGTGTGTGTGTGTGTGTGTGTGTGTGTGTTGCTGAGGTCAGTGTGTATAATGGAACAGACAGGGTATATCAGCCTCTAATCACTTCAACACTCTCATCCTCCACTCACACACACACACACCTCATACCTGCAGATGCTCTTATCTCAGCAACTCTAGAGATGGAGAAAGAGACACTCTGAGCTAATAAAGTTGAGACTAACTGCATATTACTTATGTCACAGTGTGAGAACATGAGAAGCATAGATGGTCTCCACCCACAATGCACTGCACAACTGCTTAACATAAAGCCAAGAAGGATGCGTTCCTGGATCGACATCCTTGTTATTCCTAGAACAACACTCCTGTTAAACACTCATTTTCGGAGTAATTATTTCTTAATACACGTTCCTGATCATATTGTGAACAATTCAATGGTAAAAAACATTTCCCAAAAAAAATCGGTCTTTGACATCATTACATTTTGATGGATGCTACAATGACTTTTTTTGTCTACCTCAAACTAATGAAATATTATTATATATATACTAAAGTAGTTTGGCAAAAACCTTTATCAATTTTTCTCTCAAAATTTGATCACATTTTTTCTTTTTTTACTTTTATCCTGAAACACTTTTTTTTTTCAAATACATATATTTTTTCCTAAAATAATAATTAAGATGTGTACACTCATGTATTCAGATATAAGGAAAATATGTAATTGTTTTGTTATATTTGTTATACCACCAATATTAATACAAAAAAAATTACATACTTGGCACGTGTGTTTTAAACAAAATTTAAAACCAAAATAAAACCTCTTTCTTTAATTCTTAAAGGGGTCATATGATGCGATTTCAATTTTTCCTTTCTCTTTGGAGTGTTACAAGCTCTTGGTGCATAAAGAAGATAATATAAAGTTGCAAAGACTAAAGTCTCAAATCCAAAGAGATATTCTTTATATAAGTTAAGAGTCAGCCACGCCTACCTAAAACGGCTCGTTCTAACACACCCCCACATACCTACGTCACTATGTGGGAAGATTTGCATAACACCGCCCAAATGTTCAC